>NC_082709.1:99618685-99621185 GCF_030144855.1 Hypanus sabinus
GGAAGGTGTCTGTGTGTAATTCTCTCTCTCTCTCTCTCTCTCTCTCTCACTCTCTCTCTCTCACTGCTCCCAGAGGAAGGTGTCTGTGTGTGATTCTCTCTCTCTCTCTCTCTCTCTCTCTCTCTCTCTCTCTCTCACTCTCTCTCTCTCACTGCTCCCAGAGGAAGGTGTCTGTGTGTGATTCTCTCTCTCTCTCTCTCTCTCTCCCTCTCTCACTCTCAGTCTCACTGCTCCCAGAGGAAGGTGTCTGTGTGTGATTCTCTCTCTGTCTCTCTCTCTCACTGCTCCCAGAGGAAGGTGTCTGTGTGTGATTCTCTCTCTCTCTCTCTCTCTCTCTCTCTCTCTCTCTCTCACTCTCTCTCTCACTGCTCCCAGAGGAAGGTGTCTGTGTGTGATTCTCTCTCTCTCTCTCTCTCTCTCTCTCTCTCTCACTGCTCCCAGAGGAAGGTGTCTGTGTGTGATTCTCTCTCTCTCTCTCTCTCTCTCTCTCTCTCTCTCACTGCTCCCAGAGGAAGGTGTCTGTGTGTGATTCTCTCTCTCTCTCTCTCTCACTGCTCCCAGAGGAAGGTGTCTGTGTGTGATTCTCTCTCTCTCTCTCTCTCTCTCTCCCTCTCTCTCTCTCTCTCTCTCTCACTGCTCCCAGAGGAAGGTGTCTGTGTGTGATTCTCTCTCTCTCTCTCTCTCTCTCTCCCTCTCTCTCTCTCTCTCTCTCTCACTGCTCCCAGAGGAAGGTGTCTGTGTGTGATTCTCTCTCTCTCTCTCTCTCTCTCTCCCTCTCTCTCTCTCTCTCTCTCTCACTGCTCCCAGAGGAAGGTGTCTGTGTGTTATTCTCTCTCTCTCTCTCTCTCCCCCCCCCCTCCTGTTGGAGGTTCGTTCCGGTGTGTGGGTCTTGGGCAAGATTCACTTGACGCAGTTTGTGGATTGGACAGTGTCATGTGTTTCCACTTTGCAGTTGCTCCTTGTTTTTGTTATTATTTTCTGTAATTTTGAATCGGGGTGGCTTTCAAATAGCAAACACTGAACTGTACTGAATACGCCTGGATTCTTGATTTTGTCTTTTATACTCTGTGCTTTTTGATCGTGTGTGTGATTTGTTTTTTTTGGGGGGTGGGTTGATGTTTTTGTTCGAATGAGTGCCGTGGTTTCTTTGTTTCATGTCACTCTGTGGAAAGACGAAGCTCACGACTGTAAACTTCAATAACTGTACTTTGAATCTTTCAGTGTTGACGTGGACCCAGGAGCATTCTGCACATTAATTCCGTTAAGGAGCCTGTTATTAACGGCATTCTTTCCCTAAATTTGACTTCCAAATTACACCACACTTGCCCAGATTACACTCCGTTTGCATTTCCCTGCCCATATCTCTGTCTGATCTATTTCCTGTTGTGTCCTTCGACAACCCTCCACACCATTCACAACTTTCTAACCTGTACATTGTCACCCAAGCCATTTACAATTCTATCCTGGTCATCAGCAAATACTACACTCTGTGTGCAGTGCACCTATTATAACAGGTACACCTACAACTAAGGCTCTAGGAATCTTGATTCCTTTCTCTCTGGTCTCAAATTAATAGGGCTGCCAATTCTGAAATCATTATTGATCGAAGATTAATCAAAATGTGAATTAACCAGCAATGCTGCATTATAGTTAGTTCTTGTTTTGCAATACCTTTGCTCGTCAGTTATGTGAATATTGTGGATGGGAAGAGCTTTGACAGTCATGAATCAAAATCTCTTCAAGGAAACACTAGCATTTGGGCTGACCAATGGCAACAGAGTTTAGAACGGAATGATTGACGATAGCTAACGCAACGATACCTGTAGACTAGCACAACCTTGTGGGTCATGTAACATCAAAATGGAACAACCCTGTTACAATGTTCAGGGTTAGTATTAAAACCCGAGTTTACAATTCTTTGCTTATGTTTAACCTGGGTTTAACAATCAGTAATTTAGTTAGAAGCAATACAGTTTCCCTATTAAATTGCAAAGTTCAGTGAAGACTGCCCAGTAAAATACATTCAACCCTATAGCACCTGAAAGCAGGAGGTACATCCAGTCTCAGTCCATTTGTGTACCACAAAGCCAACAGCAAAGTACTGTCAACAAAGAACATGGGAGAGATGGAACTGAGCAATACAGATATCTGAATCAGGAAGATATGATACAGTCCAATAGTCACAAGTCATAGAGCACAACTCTACCATCCGGCTGCAGAAGCACAGCTAACCAGCTTTGCTCAGGTTATTGGATCAACCCTACCTTTGGGGTTCCTTGTCAATGCTCGTTAATGATAATACTCAACTCTGAGCTCATGCCTATATTTCTGCTTGATCTTAAAAACAGATCTCATTACGTATACAAACAGGAGGAAATCGGCAGATGCAGTAATTGCCCACTCCCCTCTCCTTCACCATTCCATATCCCTGTTTCTCTCTCTCACCTCATCTCTTTACCTACCCATCACCTCCCTCCGTGTTCCTCCCCCTTCCCTTTCT
>NC_082709.1:99626185-99718915 GCF_030144855.1 Hypanus sabinus
GATATGACGATCTAGCTCTCCACAGCTGGCACAGCCCTTCACGGATTCAGGACCCTCCCGCTAATTGGCAATCATGTTCTGGGCAACAAGAATTGAGTATTCAAAGAGCACCTGAGCAGAGCCCAGTGCTCAGTGGTAAGCCCAGACAGAAATATTACCTAGCATTTTGTTCTGTGCTCACTTCTCAATCCAGCTTTATTCCAGCACTTGTCCTGCACCTAATATATACCCACAAACACAAGGAGGTACACCAACACCTTACTTTCTTAGAAGGTTAACAAGGTTGGGCATATCAGAGAACATTCAAACAAACCTCTGGTTTCCCTTGGACATGCAGTCAAGGACAGGTGCTCAGAGTTATGTGGGCCTAGTTTCTGGTTTCCCCTGGACATGTAGTCAAGGACGGGTGCTCAGAGTTACGTGGGCCTAGTTTCTGGCCTTCCCTGGACAAGTAGTCAAGGACGGGTGCTCAGAGTTACGTGGGCCCAGTTTCTGGTTTCCCCTGGACATGTTGTCAAGGACGGGTGCTCAGAGTTACGTGGGCCCAGTTTCTGGTTTCCCCTGGACATGTAGTCAAGGACGGGTGTTCAGAGTTACGTGGGCCCAGTTTCTGGTTTCCCCTGGACATGTAGTCAAGGACGGGTGCTCAGAGTTACGTGGGCCCAGTTTCTGGTTTCCCCTGGACATGTAGTCAAGGACGGGTGTTCAGAGTTACGTGGGCCCAGTTTCTGGTTTCCCCTGGACATGTAGTCAAGGACGGGTGCTCAGAGTTACGTGGGCCCAGTTTCTGGTTTTCCCTGGACATATAATGAGACTCTGGTTTCCACATTATCACATAACCAAATGCCATCTGCCTCACCTTTAAAGCACATTTAATGCTTGTAGCATTGTCCTCCACAATTCTATCAGTTCCACCAATTCCCAGCGTAGTTTCTCGATTGCCCAGCACTGGCACAAGGTCACAGATAGTGCTCAGAGTTACACAGAACGGAATCAGACTCTTTGGCCTAACAAGTCTGTGCTGGCCATCCACCACCCATTTACATTCACTTCATTTTGCTTTCCCCATTCCCATCAACTTCCCCCAGGCTCTACCACTCACCCACACACTAGTGGTACCCTTACACTGGCTGATTATTGTACCGACCTTCACGTGACAGGAAACAGGAGCACCCAGAGGAAAGGAAGAACTCCACACCAACGGCGTTTGATGTCAGCATAGAGCCTGGGTCTTTGGGACAGTGAAACAGTGGCTCTACCTTCTGCTCCACTGTCACCTATTTGGGTGAAATCTCACTATCCAATTTCTCACATTTCCATCTGCCCAGACAGAATCTTCACTGCCAGCCTTTCTAGTCCAACTATAACTAACTGTATACTGCATCCCTCTTTCCCCCAAATCATTCTTTTCAGGGAATTTCCTCCACTGCACCCAGATCTTTCCGTATTCAATTTTTAAAATATCGACAGAAATGCTTTCAATTCATTGAGTTAATGGTGGTCGCCAACCCGTCGATTGTGATCGACTGGCCGATCTTTGAGACTTTCCCAGTAGATCCCGAAAAAAATGAAAAATAAATACACAAATACGGTTGAGAGATTGTTTCCGGGTTGCGGGGTTTTAGTTCCGTTCTTCTTGCCCAGTGCGCATGTGCATAGCTCCCCCGCCACGTCAGTGGCCCCAACGTGAGGAAACGATATGAGTCAGCTGCACCTTTCCTCATTCCGTGTCACAGCCACTGTTGCACTTGAACGCACGTGAGGTCATCAGTTGCCTAAACGCAATGATACCCTCGTGCCAGGGATCACTGGTTGGCCTTGAGTAACTGGCCGATGGGAAGTCATGTTGCTACCGGCCTGGAGCGTGGACAGATGGGGACTGCTTCTGAACCTGTTTACCACACCGAATGTTCGTGGGGAACCCGGTGCTAAAATATTCGCAAACAACCTAATTCAGGCTCAGGGTTTCGTAAGTAGCAGAGCAGCTGCCTCGCTGCGATCTACTGAAAGTTATCCCTCCAGCCGATTGATCCTACAAGGGGGGGCAGGCACCCTGTCACACTCCTCGCTCGGTCAGTCGTTCTCTCCGGACTGTGACCACCGCGGCCCCAGTACGGGGACCTCCGGCCCTGACCTTGACCTCTCACTCCACCCACGACCAGCCGCACCTGGCCAAGGCATCTGGTGGCAGGTGGGCGGGAGGCTGAGTTCGGGCCTGGAGGCTGTCTAATGAGGGAACGAAGCCCTCAAAACTGCTTTGGCACCTTGAGTCCAAGCACCCTGCTCTTAAAGACAAACCCACTGAGTTTTTTCAGTGGTAAAAAACGTGAGCAAGCAGGACAGAAGCTAAGTGCTGAGAGCCACGTAAACTAAAATGCAGAATAGACTGGAGACAAGGAACCTGCTTCGAGTATCACTGCATTCCAGTCGTGTTTAACAGCCCCCCCACCCCCACGTTGCCTGGTCCGCGAGAATATTGTCAATATTAAACCGGTCCATGGTGCAAAATAGGTTGGTGACTCCTAGTGTACATACATAATTTCTACTTCCAGGTTGCGGGGTTTTACTTCCGGTCTTTTCTGCCCGGTGCGCATGCGTGTGACTAACCAATTTAGTAAAGTCGATTTTGCCTTTCACTAAGGCTGAGGTAGGGGATCTTGAGCTTAAAAAGTTTGGTGACCACTAAGTTAATGGATAACGCCACAAAAGGCCACAACACATTCAGCTGTATCCTAAGTGGTACTTTTATCAGAAAATGTCCACCTATAGAAGAAACCCAAAGCAAATACTTCACAGAACATTTCTTTACAACCAGTCCTACCTGCGCCGTTTTGGGTGTAAGACCAGCCTCCTCCAGGTCATTCATCTTTTTGTGTAGTTGTTCAAGCACATCCTTTTCATATTGAACATGTGACATCTCTGAATCCTGTTCAGCTTCCAATAAAGCTCGTTCCATCTCCATCTGTAAAACACCACAGACATTTATTACCCTTTTCTGAATAATGGCAGTAGCTGGAAAGTCAAGGATGGGAGAAAAATGAGTGGGCACCTTGGACAAGTCTGGCAAAAAAAGAGTGAGCAACTGACGTTCAATATTTACCTTTACCGTTAACCAGCTTCTAACCCTAACTGCTCCAAATTTCCACCTATCTTTCATCCCTCACATCTTTCTGCCTTTTCTACTGTCAAATATCCATGTTTTCACTAATCCCATTTTATTCTCCCCTACATTCCCCCATCAATTCCCCTAAGATTTTACCACTCAACCACACGTTTTGCAGTGGTCAATCGAGCGACCTTTGGGATGTGGCAGAAAACAGGCAGTCCACGGGCAGAGTGTGCAAACTCTGTGCCATACTGAACCTGGGCCTTTGGTGCAGCTCTACCAGTAATGCCTTGTGAAATCAAAACGTTCCCACACCAGGACTTCAAATTTCTTACAGACGATTAGTTCACTGGACCATGTTAAATATGTTATATGAGGAGTACTGAACTACACTAGGCTCCTATTGTCCAGGGCTTACTGGAATAAGTGTTGGTCTCAATTTAGACATATAGGAATCAACAGGCAGGATATGGGGAGAGTGCGCTGGAAATATGGAATTGTCCGTTGATCTTTAGCACATAAGTGAAACCCAACAGCAATGCTTCACCACCAGATGAACTCTATGCCTTCCACGTCCTCTTTGAAATGGAGAACACACTACAGCTGTGAAGATCTGTGCTGCGCCTGATGACCCTGTGATCTCTGTCTCAGTGGCCGATGTTAGACTGTCTTTAAAGAGAGTGAACCCTCGCAAGGCGGAAGGTCCCAACGGAGTATCTGGTAAGGCTCTGAAAACACGGGCCACCCAGCTAGTGGAAGTATTCAAGGACATTTTCAACGCCTCACTGCTACGTTCCCACGTGCTTCAAAAAGGCAACAATTATATCAGTGCCTAAGAAGAATAATGTGGGCTGCCTTAATGACTATTGGCCAGTAGCACTCACATCAACAGTGATAAAATGCTTTGAGAGGTTAGTCATGACTAGACTGAACTCCTGCCTCAGCAAGAACCTGGACCCATTGCAATTTGCCTATCGCCACAAAAAGTCAATGGCAGATGCAATCTCAATGGCTCTCCACATGGCTTTAGACCACCTGGACAACACAAACACCTATGTCAGGATGCTGTTTATCGACTACAGCTCAGCATTTAATACCATCATTCCCACAATCCTGATTGAGAAGTTGTAGAACCTGGGCCTCTGTACCTCCCTCTGCAATTGGATCCACAACTTCCTAACCGGAAGACCACAATCTGTGTGGATTGGTGATAACATATCCTCCTTGCTGACAATCAACACTGGCGCACCTCAGGGGTGTGTGCTTAGCCCACTGCTCTCTCTCTCTATACTCATAACAGTGTGGCTAGGCACCATTTATAAATTTGCTGATGATACATCCATTGTTGGTGGAATCTCAGGTGGTGACGAGAGGGCGTACAGGAGTGAGATATAACTACTAGTGGAATGGTGCCGCAGCAACAACCTGGCATTCAACGTCAGTAAGACAAAAGAGCTGATAGTGGACTTCAGGAAGGGTAAGACAAAGGAACACATACTAATTCTCACAGAGGGATCAGAAGTGGAGAAAGTGAGCAGTTTCAAGTTCCTGGGTGTCAAGATCTCTGAGGATCTAACCTGGTCCCAACACATTGATGTAGTTATAAAGAAGGAAAGAAAGTGGCTATACTTTATTTAGGAGTCTGAAGAGATTTGGTATGTCAACAAACACACTCAAAAACTTCTACAGGTGTACCATGGAGAGCCTTCTGACAGGCTGCATCACTGTCTGGTATGGAGGGGGATGGAGAGCTACTACGCAGCACCGATAGAAGGTATAGAGGGTTGTAAATCTAGTCAGCTCCATCTTGGGTACTACCCGACAAAGTACCCAGGACACCTTCAGGGAAAGGTGTCTCAGAAGGCAGCGTCCATTATTAAGGACCTCCAGCACCCAGGGCTTGCCCTTTTCTCACAGCTACCATCAGGTAGGAGGTACAGAAGCCTGAAGGCACACACTCAGCGATTCAGGAACAGCTTCTTCCCCTCTGCCATCCGATTCCTAAATGGACATTGAACCCTTGGACACCACCTCACTTTTTTAATAGAGAGTGTTTCTGTTTTTTGCATGTTTTTTAATCTATTCAATATATTATATTGTAATTGATTTACTTATTTGTTATTATTATTATTTCATTTATCTTTTTTTACTTATATGATGTATTGCATTGAACTGCTGCTAAGTTAACAAATTTCACGTCACATGCCGGTGATAATAAACCTGATTCTGATAAAATGATGTGTGGTGTTGGACCTGTTCCTTCAAATGGTCTCAATATGATGCTTGCTGTGTCTCATTTTGTCAAATACAGACATTACTTCATCTCCAACAGCTAAGTCTCTCCAGTGACTTTGTTCACACGGCTGTAATTGTACCCACTTGCTCTGACCCTCTGACAGCTCATTCCAAGTACTCACCACCCTCTACGCAAGATCTTGTCAAAGTCTTTACACCCACTGCCCTACCTTCATCTATCTCCTTAGTTACATCTTCAAAGAATTCCAAAAGATGAATCAGACATAACCTCCCACATTGATTATTCCTGATCAGGCCTTGACTATCCAAGATCTTGTCTCTCAAAGTTCCCTCCAGTAACTTCCTTACAACTGAAGTCAGGCTCATTGGCCTGTAGTTCCCTGGACTGTCCTTGCTCCACCTTCCCCTCCCCCACCCCCACCCCCCAGAAGTCTTCTTAAACTTTGCCAGTGGCTAATGGCAAAGCAAATATCTTTACAAGAGCCTCTGCAATTTTTTCCTTCACTTCTCTTAAGATCTTGGAGTGCACTTAGTCAAATCCTGGGGATTTACCCATCTTAATGTGCTTCAAAGCGGCAAATACCTCCTTCCTCATAATGTCCTAAGACCTCACACTTCTGACCTTCATTTTTTGGCACCACAATATTTTCCTTAGTGAAGACCAAGGAGACATTAAAAGGCTGACATTAAGAATCTCAGCCTTCCCCTGCGGCTCCACACGTAGCCAGCCCTGATGGTCTTTAAAAAGACCTCGTCTTTCCCCAGTCACCCTTTTCTGTTAATATAACTGAAGTACCTCAGGATTATCCTAACATTGCCTGCCAAACCTATCATCACTCATCTTTTGCCCTCCAGATTTCCCTCTTAAGCCTAGTCTTAAACATGTACATGCATTAAGAGATTTATTCGTACCTGGTTTCTTCAATACAATATATATTTCCTTCTTTTTCCTTATCTGAGCTTCAGTGTCCCTGGGCAGCCAAGGTTCTTATGCCTACCCTTCACCCTAAAAGGAGGAAGCTGCCCTTGAACCACTGATATCACCCTTTGAAAAGCTACCAACTGCCTTGGCTTTGTGTAGGGAGATCACGTCCCACAAACTTGATGGAGTTGTTTGAGGTGTGAAACAACCACTGCTTTTATGATGCTTTGTTGGTGATGAATGTTATCTACTTGACATTATTTACGTTAATAAGATTTTTCACAAGGTTTCCCATGGTAGGCTGATTCAGAAGATAAAGATGCAAGGGATTCAGGGTGAATTATAAATTTGGATTCAGAACTGACTTGCCCATTGAACACAAAGAGTAGGAGTGGACGGCTGTTATTCTGGCTGGAGGTCCTTGACCAGTGGTGTTCCTCAAGGATTGTTGTTTGTGATATCTGTCAATGATTTGAATAACAATGTAGATGGATGGACTAACAAGACAATCATGGACAGTGTAAAGAACTATCAAAGAATTTGGCAGATAATAGATCAATTTCAGATATGGGCAGAGAAATGGCAGATGGAATTTAATCCAGGGAAGTGTGAGGTGTTGCACTTTGGGAAGTGATATGGAAGGAAAAAACATACAGTTAATGGTTGACCCTAGAATAGCATTGAGGTAAAGAGGGATCTTGGGGTTGATGTCCACAGTTCACAAGTGAATAAATTGGTAAAGATGTTGTACAAGAGTAAAGAAGTTATTGTTCAGCAATACAAAATTTTAGTCAGATCAACTGAGTATTGTGAGCAGGTCTGGTCACCCATTACAGGAAGGATATTAACAGTGTGCACAAGGGTGCTGCCAGGGTTATAAGGAATGAGCTATATGAAAGGAGCTGTTCCCCTTTGAGGGTTGGAGACTGACGGGAGACCTGATGGAGGATTTTAAAATTATGAAAGACATAGATAAACAGTTAAAATCTGTTTCTAGGTTAGAAATGTCAAACGTGAGAAGACAAGGTTCCTGGAGTGAGGGGAGAGGAGATTAAAGACGATGTGAAGGCCAGGTTTTTGATGCTGAGAGCAGCAAGTGCTTGGAATAGGTTACTACAGGTAGTTGTGAAAACAAGTGAGAAAGATAGGCATACGAATATGAAGGGAATGGAGGGATATGGAATAGGTTACTAGAGGTAGTTGTGGAAACAAGTGAGAAAGATAGGCATTCGAATATGAAGGGAATGGAGGGATATGGAATAGGTTACTAGAGGTAGTCATGAAAACAAGCTGGTCAATTTTAGATAGGCACGTGAAGATGAAGAGAATGGAGGCATATGGATGATAAGCAGGAGGATATTTAATATAAATCAGAATAAACATCACAGGCAGAATGGCCTGTTCAGCTCCGTACTGCTCTGTGCTCTGTGTATGATGTCAACAGCTTTCCCTCTCTCTGAAACCTCCTAGTCCTGCCTTTGCCCCAACCCTGGGAAGAAAAGAGGATCAGTGGGGAAGATATGAATGATGTGCAGGTTAGGGATAGTTATATGTGGAACATCCTTCAGGAATTATGGAGTCATTTATACAAACAAGAGCCAGACTTTAACGACAAAGAGTGACCAGTGCTTAAATGAAGATCACAGCGAGATGAATAAGCACTGCTATGTGAAGAGAGCTGGCAGGTGGCTCACAGCAGGATCCGGGCTGATCAAGAGGAACGCAAGACACTGGCCAAACAATTCAGACAATTACGTCATGCTAACTGACCAACATCAAGCCAGACATTAGACACTTTCAGCTAATTTATGCAGCAGAGATTCAGCTGGTTATTCAGTAATTCTGCACATCAAACATGATCACAGGCATATTTGTTCTGTATAGTTAAACGTTTCCTCAAGGGAAAATCTTGCCTGACAAGTCTGTTGGAATTCTTTGATGAAATAACAAGCAGGATAGACTAGGGAGAATCAGTGTATGTTGTGTACATGAATTTTCAGAAGGCCTTTGATAAGGTGCATACATGAGGCTGTTTAACAAACTATGAGCCTGTGGTATTACAGGAAAGGT
Source organism: Hypanus sabinus (assembly GCF_030144855.1). Classification (NCBI taxonomy): domain Eukaryota; kingdom Metazoa; phylum Chordata; class Chondrichthyes; order Myliobatiformes; family Dasyatidae; genus Hypanus; species Hypanus sabinus. The sequence goes on from NC_082709.1 coordinate 99,634,540, forward strand.
TCTAGCAGGGATAAAGCAGTGGCTGATTGGCAGGAGACAAAGAGTGGGAATAAAGAGAGCCTTTTCTGGTTGCCTGTCGGTGACTAGTGGTGTTCCACAGGGGTCTGTGTTGGGACCGATTCTTTTTACATTATATGTCAATGATTTGGAGGATGGAATTGATGGCTTTGTTGCAAAGCTTGCTGACAATATGAAGATAGGTGGAAGGGCAGGTAGTTTTGAGGAAGTAGAGAGGCTACAGAAGGACATAAAACAGATTTAGAGATTGGGCAAAGAAACGGCAGGTGGAATACAGTGTTGGGAAGTGTATGGTCCTGCACTTTGGTAGAAGAAATGAAAGGATCAAATATCTTCTAGATGGAGAGAAAATACAAAAAAACGGAGGTGCCCGAGGGACTTGGGAGTCCTTGTGCAGGAATCCCTGAAGGTTAATAATTAGCAGGTCGGCTCTGTGGTGAGGAAAGCAAATATGATGTTAGCATACATTTCAGGAGGACTAGATTAGCCATGATGAAATGGTAGGGCAAACTCAATGGGCAAAAGGCCTAATGCTGCTCCTATATCTTATAACTGAGGTATTTATGTCCCGGGAGCCAACCATCTCAGCAAATATTTGTGAACACCACTTGTTTCTATCCAAGCATTGTTCTGGCAAAGGTGTTTTGCTGAAAGTAATAGTCTTGCCAGACAAAATGTGCCCAACTATAAAATAAGTATTTTGATGGAGCAATTTTTTGCACTAAAAATGTTGAAGTAACATTCAGTGTTGCTGCAAAAAGTTAAAACTGTGGCATTCATAGCCTGTGTATGAATGCCCATGACAATAAACTTTAAATTGAAGTAATCTCCACCATTGCAACTATCAACAATGTAATCAGTCATCAGCAGTTATCTGTATACTTAAGACTATTGAAACTTTTGAATTCAGAGAGAATCGACGTTGAGACTCTACCAGGGGAGAGTATGTTTGTATTGAATAAAGGATTTTTACTTCAGTGTTTTTTTTTCAGATCATCCATTCCCTATGACCATCACCATGGCAGCAATATTGACCATCTATAACTGTCCTTGGCAAACTAGTAGCTTCTCTGGCCCTCTCCGAGTTGGCCGCTCCTTGGCTCTTTCAGAGTGGGCCACGTATCACATCAGGTCAGACGGGGTACAATCAGCAGGTCTCTTTGATAGGCAAAAGTGAAATGGATGGGGCTTTTATGACCAATTGGCAGTTTTATGGTCACCATGACTAATTAATGGACTATTTTCTGTAACAGAAAACTAGATGGAAAACTATCTAACGTCAGTTGTAGTAAACACAGGTTACTTTTCCAACTGATGCAGTGTACATTGGTTACGTGAGCTGGCATGACATTACCCAAGAGGCTGCAGTGGCACAGAGCATGGCAATCAGCTTGAGTTCCCTACTTGACTGCGATCACTACTTCCCTTTACATGCACTGAGGACTTGGACCTGGCTACATAAGATACAAATCCTTCGCATGCCAATGACACAAAATATGGGAACCATGAGAAGGACAGTGATAGATTTCAAGTGGACAGAGACAGGCTGGTGGAACGAGTGGAGAGCTGGCAACCAGAGTCTAATGCTTGGATTCCCAGAAACTTATATTGAGAAATAACTGAAGAGACTGCTAATTCTGGAATCACCTATCTCACTACTCCTCTTTTCTTCTATGTACTAGCAACCTCGCCTCACCACTTTCAATCCCAAAACAGGATTTTGGCCTGAAACATTGGCAAATCCCTTCCTCCCACAGATATTGCTGTCACCTCTTGTGAAGATTCTTCCATTTGGTTGTCCAGCTCTTTGATCTTCAGGTTAATCTCTTCCACCTTATTTAGGATACTCATGCATTCTTCATCCAGCTGGTTAAATCTTTCCTTCATGTTCATCTCTGCCAATATCTTGTCTTCCTGAAAGTACAAATTAAATGGATTTATTGACCAACAGCTACATCAATCAATTGCAAGTGAACAAGTTGGCCGTGTTGCACTTCTCGTTGCATTGTGCTATTGTTTTACCTTGGATTATCTCAGTGCGTTGTGTAATGATTTGATCTGTATGAACAGTACACAAGACAAACTTAAACACAAGAGATTCTGCAGATGCAGAATAGAGGGGTATGGGCTGAGTGCGGGCCAGTGGGACTAGGTGAGAGTAAGCATTTGGCACGGACTAGAAGGGCCGAGATAGCCTGTTTCCGTGCTGTAATTGTTATATGGTTATTATATGGTTATATGCGGGAAGTCTAGAGTAACAAGTCCTGATAAAGGGTCTGTTTATTCCTCTCCATAGATGCTGCCTGACCTGCTGAATTCCTCCAGCACTGTGTGTGTTTTCACTCTACATGTGGCAATAATAAATCAATTCCAATTAAGTAAGATGTTTTGAGTGTCCTGGTGCTCAGTGGGGAATTGGCCATCACAAGATGAACACATGACACAGTACAGTACAACACAGGAACCGGCCAATCCTATCTGTCTGTACATGGTCCAATATCCCTCCATTCTCTGAATATTCACAGGCGGAGCTTAAATATCACTGCCTTCACCACCACCCCTGGTAGTGTACTCCAGACACCCACCACTCTCTCTGGAAAAAATCTTGCCCCTCATGTCTCTATTGAACTTTCCCCCACACCTGAGATGAATGCCATGCCCTCTAGTATTAGACACTCCAACCTTGGGAGAAAGGTACTTTAGCTACACCTTGCATAACCTTATAAACCCCATCAGGTCTGCCCTCAGCCTCTGACTCTCCAGAAAAAAACAACCTTAATTTGTCCAAACTCTCCTTGTAGCACCTGCCCTCCAATGCAGGCAGCACCCTAGTACAACTCTTCTACACCTTCTCTATGGCATCAACAGCTTTCCCATAAAATGGGGGAAACAGAACTGGAATGCTCTACTGTACTTTGTACGCAGCCTAATCAGCATTTTAAAAGCTGCAACGTAACTCCCTGACTCCAAGTTAACGCCTTGACCAATGAAGGCGAGTATGTAAAATGCCTTCCTTATCTGTGAAGCCACTTTCCGGGAGCTAGGGACTTGCACCCCGAGATTTCTGTCCCTGTATCTGCTCAATATTCAGGCCCATACTCAATGTGACTGTGTCAGCCGGGGATCAGTGAGTGCTGTATTTAGGTCCTACTGCAAACACCTGAAGCATTTTCCCATTAGGAGCAGAACACAAGGGAGTGTGGATAGGGAGGAGTGAGGAGGAGGAGGAGAGGGTAAAGAAGAGGGTGCAGCAAAAAGAGGTAAAGGTAGTAGAGGGCATAGACGGTGGAGTATGAAGGTGTGGGAGGTATGACTGTGAAGCACAGCTTCAATACCATATTTAAATTTGCTGGCAACACTACCGTTGCTGGCCAAATCAAAGCTGGTGATGGATCAGTATATAGGAGGGAGACTGAAAATCTGGCTGAGTGATGCCACAATAACAACCTCTTACTCAATGTCAACAAGACCAAGGAGCTGATTATTGAAGAAATCAGAGAGGTCCATGAACCAGTCCTTATCGGGGGATGATGGGTGGGGAGGGTCAGCAACTTTAAATTCCTCAGTGTTATCATTTCAGAGGATCTGTCCTGGGTCCAGCAAATAAGTACAATTACAAAGACATCATGGCACTTTCTTAGAAGTTTCTGAAGACTCAGCATGTTAACTACAACTTTGAAAAACTTTTCTAGATGTGTGGTGAGAGTATATTGACGAGTTTTACGATGGCCTGGACTGGACACACCAATGCCGTTGAATGTAAAAGCCTACAAAAAATGGGGGACACAGCCCACTTCATCACAGGTAAAGCCCTCGCACCCACTGAACACATCTACAAGGAGCGCTGTCACAGGAAAGCAGCATCCATCATCAAGAAACCCCACCACCCAGGCCATGCTCTCTTCTCGCTGCTGCCATTGGAAAGAAGGTACAGGAGCCTCAGGACCCACACCACCAGGTTCAGGAACAGTTATTACCCCTCAACCATCAGACTCTTGAACCAAAGGGGATAACTTCACTCGCCCCATCCCATACGGACTAACTTTCATCTCATGATCTTGATATTTATTGTTTATTTATTATTATTATTGCTTTTCTATTTGCATAATCCATTAGCTTTTGCACACAGGTTGTTTGTCCGTCTGCTGGGTGCAGTGTTTCACTGATTGCATCGTGTTTCTTGGCACTTACTGGGGATGCCTGCAAGTTAACGATCCTCAGGTTTGCACGCGGTGATATATGTGTACTTTGATAATAAATTTACTTTGAACTTTGAGAGAGGGGAGAGAAGGTGGAAGGATAATGAGAAAGGAGGGAAAGGTGGAAGATGAAGGGAAGGGGATAACGAGTCTGCTGGAGATAATGAGAATTAGAGATGGAGGGAGGAAAGAAGGCAAACGGAAAGGTGTGAGGGGTGATGAAAATTCAGACAAAGGGAATGGAAGGGTCAGGTGCAGGAGTGGAGGGGTGGAGGGGTGCAGGGGAGGAGGGGTGGAGGGGTGCAGGGGTGGAGGGTTGCAGGGATGGAGGGGTGGAGGGGTGCAGGGGAGGAGGGGTGGAGGGGTGCAGGGGTGGAGGGTTGCAGGGATGGAGGGGTGGAGGGATGGAGGGGTGGAGGGTTGCAGGGATGGAGGGGTGGAGGGGTGGAGGAATGGAGGGGTGCAGGGGTGGAGGGGTGGAGGGATGGAGGAATGGAGGGGTGCAGGGGTGAAGGGGTGCAGGGGTGGAGGGGTGGAGGGTTGCAGGGATGGAGGGGTGGAGGGGTGGAGGGATGGAGGGGTGCAGGGGTGGAGGGGTGCAGGGGTGGAGGGGTGGAGGGTTGCAGGGGAGGAGGGGTGGAGGGGTGGAGGGATGGAGGGATGGAGGGGTGCAGGGGTGAGGGGTGCAGGGGTGGAGGGGTGCAGGGGTGGAGTGGTGCAGGGGTGGAGGGGTGCAGGGGTGGAGGGGCGGAGGGGTGCAGGGGTGGAGGGGTGGAGGGATGGAGGGAGGGATGGAGGGGTGGAGGGATGGAGGAATGGAGGGATGGAGGGGTGGAGGGGTGGAGGGTTGCAGGGATGGAGGGGTGGAGGGGTGGAGGGTTGCAGGGGAGGAGGGGTGGAGGGATGGAGGGGTGCAGGGGTGGAGGGGTGGAGGGTTGCAGGGGAGGAGGGGTGGAGGGATGGAGGGGTGCAGGGGTGGAGGGGTGCAGGGGTGGAGGGGTGGAGGGATGGAGGGGTGCAGGGGTGGAGGGGTGCAGGGGTGGAGGGGTGGAGGGTTGCAGGGGAGGAGGGGTGGAGGGATGGAGGAATGGAGGGGTGCAGGGGTGGAGGGGTGCAGGGGTGGAGGGGTGGAGGGTTGCAGGGATGGAGGGGTGGAGGGATGGAGGGGTGGAGGGGTGGAGGGTTGCAGGGATGGAGGGGTGGAGGGATGGAGGGGTGCAGGGGTGGAGGGGTGGAGGGATGGAGGAATGGAGGGATGGAGGGGTGCAGGGGTGGAGGGGTGCAGGGGTGGAGGGGTGGAGGGTTGCAGGGGAGGGGTGGAGGGGTGGAGGGATGCAGGGATGGAGGGGTGGAGGGATGGAGGGGTGGAGGGTTGCAGGGATGGAGGGGTGGAGGGGTGGAGGGTTGCAGGGATGGAGGGTGGAGGGGTGGAGGGATGGAGGGGTGCAGGGGTGGAGGGGTGGAGGGATGGAGGGATGGAGGGGTGCAGGGGTGGAGTGGTGCAGGGGTGGAGGGGTGGAGGGTTGCAGGGGAGGAGGGGTGGAGGGATGGAGGAATGGAGGGGTGCAGGGGTGGAGGGGTGCAGGGGTGGAGGGGTGGAGGGTTGCAGGGGAGGAGGGGTGGAGGGGTGGAGGGGTGCAGGGGTGGAGGGGTGGAGGGTTGCAGGGGAGGAGGGGTGGAGGGGTGCAGGGGTGGAGGGGTGGAGGGATGGAGAGATGCAGGGGTGGAGGGGTGCAGGGGTGGAGGGTTGCAGGGGAGGAGGAGTGGAGGGATGGAGGGGTGGAGGGATGGAGGGGTGGAGGGTTGCAGGGATGGAGGGGTGGAGGGATGGAGGAGTGGAGGGGTGCAGGGGTGGAGGGGTGGAGGGATGGAGGAATGGATGGAGGGGTGCAGGGGTGGAGGGGTGCAGGGGTGGAGGGGTGGAGGGTTGCAGGGGAGGAGGGGTAGAGGGGTGGAGGGATGGAGAGATGGAGGGTTGCAGGGGTGGAGGGGTTAAGGGATGGAGGAATGGAGGGATGGAGGGGTGCAGGGGTGGAGGGGTGCAGGGGTGGAGGGGTGGAGGGTTGCAGGAGAGGAGGGGTGGAGGGATGGAGGGGTGCAGGGGTGGAGGGGTGGAGGGTTGCAGGGGAGGAGGGGTGGAGGGATGGAGGGGTGGAGGGGTGCAGGGATGGAGGGGTGGAGGGATGGAGGAATGGAGGGATGGAGGGGTGCAGGGGTGGAGGGGTGCAGGGGTGGAGGGGTGGAGGGTTGCAGGGGAGGAGGGGTGGAGGGGTGGAGGGATGGAGGGATGGAGGGGTGCAGGGATGGAGGGGTGGATGTGCAGGAGAGGAGTGCTGCTCTGGAGACACTGACCCCAAGGTCCCTGCACTGAAGATCTGTAGTGTCAGGTCTATGCAGCTGCTTGGTTCCAGGATGCCTGGAGGAGGCCACCATTTTCCCACATGGAAGCGATGGTCACTCTGGTTAGCCCACCCCGGAACCTTTGACAAGGCAGCCTTTCCCTGAGAGTCAGGCTGTTTCACTGCTCTGCAATTGCAGCCTCCATACAGGGGTAACACAATCACTCTCCTTCTGCACAGACACTGATCCACATCAGGAAAGTTTCAGCCCCATGGCCCTATGTCGGCAGACGAGTTTATTGTCCTGTATGTGGAGATATTTCTACACTGGAAACATGCAGCAGCAGCACAATCATCTCAGCTCCAATACACAAAGATGAAGAATTATACAGAAATTATGCAAGGCGATGAAGAGGTAAGCCCATCGTAGAGTGAGAAGCGTGCACTGAAGGGTTGGTTTGTGGTATTGGCTGAGGAAAGTAGCTGTTCCTGAACCAGGTGGTGTGGCACTTTAGGGTTCTGTACCTCAGTAAGAAGAGGGCATGACTCAGGTGATGGGGAACCTCAATGATAGACACAGTCAATGGTGGGGAGGGCGGAGCTGATGAAGAATTGGGCTGGATCCACTCCTCTTTGTGTGGTCACTTTCCCTAGTTCAACAGTTCAGCACATGGATGAAGAACAGAGGCTACATCCCCTCCTTCCCCTGCACCTACTATCCACACCTCCACCTCCCCCAGCCCCCACTCCCCGGTCATCACTAGGGAGCAGGTGAGAAGGGCTCTGGGGAAACTCAGACATGGCAGACACAGGACCAGACGGTGTGAACCCCGGGGTCCTGAAGGAGTTTGCTGAACAGCTGTGTGAAGTTCTCCAGCGCATTTTCAATCTGTCTCAGCCTGGAAAGGGTCCTGACTGTGTGGAAAACATCATGTGTGGCCCCAGTACCCACAAAGGGCCAAATGAAAGTCTTGAATGACTATAGTCTAGTGTCCCTCCCTGGCCTCACACATCATGAAGACCCTAGAGAGGCTGGTCCTGCCTCGCCTCCGACCCCTGGTCAGATCAGCCCTCGATCCCCTGTAGTTTATCAGGGGCACATTGGAGCCGACCATCCTGTCATCTACCTGCTGAACAGAGCCTACTCCCATTTGGATAAGCAGGGCAGCACTGTAAGGGTCGTGATTTTTGATTTCTCAAGTGTGTTCAATTCCATACATTGCTGGGGGAAAAGCTCCGTTCAGTGCAGGTTGGCACTTCCATTGTATCCTGGATAATGGACTACCTGACTGGCAGACCACAGTATGTGCAGCTTTAGAGCTGTGTGTCAGACATGGCTATAAGCAGCACTGGGGATTGTATCAGCACCCTTCCTGTTTACCCCGTATACCTCAGACTTCAGATACATCACTAGGTTATGTCATCTGCAGAAATTCTCTGATGACTCAGCAATAGTCGGGTATATACAGGGAGGGCAGGAGGATGAACACAGGGCCCTGATGGAAGACTTGTCAGATGGTGCAAGCTGAATCATCTGCAGCTCAACATCAGTACGACAAAGGAGATGGTGATGGACTTTAGGCAGAGCAAGCCTGCACTGCTCACAGTTACTGTTGATGGTGACGACCTTCAGGTACCTGGGGTGTACCTGGATGACAGACTTGAGTGGAACACCAACACAGAGGCTGTGTACAAGAAGGACCAGAGTCACCTCTATGTCCTGAGGAGACCGAGGTCCTTTGGAGTATGCAGGCCTCTCCTTCACGTGTTCTTCCATGCGGTGGTGTGCTGGGGCAATGCCATCAACATGGGTGATGCCAGCAGGCTCAATAAACTGATTAGAAATGCTGGCTCTGCTATAGGAGTCAAACTGGACACACTGGAGGCTGTGATAGAACAAAGGACCCTACAGAAAATCCTGGCAATTCTGCACGATATTTCTCACCCTCTGCATGTCACCTTGGCTGAACAGAGGAGCACTTTCAGTAATAGACTGAGACAACTGCGCGGCTCCAAAGAGCGCTACATGAGGTCATTCTTACCCTCGGCCATTAGGCTCAGTAATGAGTCAACCTATACCCGGGGAAGTGATGACCCCCTCCTGTTAGACTGTTTGAGAGAACTTATTTTTTATTCTTTCTTAGTTCTCTTCTAATATTTGTATATCAGTTCACTTGTAATGCTTCTGTCACACTAATTTCCTTATGGATCAAAAAAGTATCTATCTATCTATCCCCTCCCCTTGGAAGGGGTGAGTTGAAGGAGGCATAGTTGGGATAAGTTGAAGCCCTGAAAGAACAGGGCCAAGAGAATGGGAGCAGATGGATAAATGTAAGCAACAAGGAGCGGCTGTATTAGGGAAAGGGGTCGCTAACTCTGGCCTGCCCAGCACTCGTTGCAGGTCACAGTGGGCTGATTGTATTTGGGTCTGGACGACTGAGGAATTAGCGGCTGCTCGTCTCATGAGGACATCAGGGAGTGACAGCAACAGCACGACAGAGGGAGAGTTGAAAAGGCAAAGGTGAAGGACAGCTCTGGGAAAGATGTTCGTTCTTCTGAGTGTAGTGAAAAGTTCAGATTGGGAATGGGAAGGACAAATAGAGCAGAGTTTTCTCCATAATTTCCACCACCTGCTATGGGGTCCCACCATTAAGCACATCTTAAGCTTTCCCCCACCCTCTCCTTTCCATGGTAATCATTCCCTTGTCCACTCATCCCTCCCCACAGATCTCCCTCCTGGCATTTATCTCTTCAAGTCTGACCATTGCTACACATGCCCCGACACCTCCTCCTGCCCCATCACTCAAAGCCCCAAGCACTTCACCTGAAGTCTGTCAGGGTCATCTGTTGTATCCACTGCTCCCAGTGTGGTCAGTGACTGGGGGAATCTCTTTGTTGTACCTTCACTCCATCCATTGTAAAAGCTGAGACTTCCCGGTGGTGACTCGTTTTAATTTGACATCTCATTCTTATTCTGACATGTTGGTCCAGGTCCTCCTCTTCGGTCACAATGAGGCCACATTCGGGTTAATCCATCTGGGTAGCACTGACTTCTCTAACTTCCTGTAATTCTTCCTCCTCCCTCTTCTCTCTTTATCATAACCCCATTCTTTTCCCGACTCACCCTTTCTCTTCACTTGCCTATAACCACCTCCGTGCCCCTCCTTCTTCCCTTTTATCCATGGTCCACTGTCTTCTCCTATCAGATTCCTTCCTTGCCACTTGACCTCTTCCACCTACCATCTCAGAGCTTGTTAATTTTTTTTAACAGGTTTTGCCAGCATGTACTCCTTCCACTCCCACCCTCTTCACCTTCTTATTCTGGCCTCTAACCCCTTCTTTTCCAGATCTGATGGAGGGTCTTTGCCCAAAATATTGACTGTTTATTCATTTTCATAGATGCTGTCTGACTTGCTGAGTGTCTGTTGCTCTGGATTTCCAGCATCTGCAGAATCTCTTGAACGAAGGATAAATACAGAGACAGGAAACAGAATCCTGCTGTTCTTCTGTTGGAGATGAATGTCCGTTGCAGATTAATGTTCCGGCATGCTAGTAGCGTTATCTCTGGGGGTGAGGGAAGTTTCCCATTTCACCGGGAAAGCAGTGACGGAGGGTTCTGCATCTGTGGGTCATTTGGAAATGAAGGCTATGGGTGAAGTTCAGATACCTCTACTGAGGCATCTTCCTGCACTCGATGAGGGGAGGATGCACCCCAAGTCACAAAGGACTGTGCAGAGATGCCTCCTTTTACACTGATGCATAATGTTACATTTCTCAGGCCCGACAGGAAATGCTACAGATGTTGTTTGCCAGGCTGTGACATATCACATTCTAACCTGTTTTAGATTCACCACAATCTCTGTCTTCCTTCCGGAAACTTTATTTCTAAGGATGGTATCACTCACTACTCAAGCTTCCCAATCACACAGCTGCTTTCAAAGAGGAATGTTAAATGGAACACTGCTTTCTGATCTCAGTCCAAATGATTCAAATGGCTCCATTTATTATCAGACAACAGTATTCAACCTGAAATTCGCAGACATCCCTGAAAACAGAGGAGCCCCAAAAGGATGAACAACAGAAAAATATCCGATCCCCAAAGCCCCATCCCCCCTGCCCCCTTCCCCATGCAAGCATCAATGCATCAACCTCTGCACCAATAAGTGGACCCAGGAAAGTGACTCCAAGGAAACGTTCTTCAGCAGCTCAATGTCCAGTTGCCCAAACCCACCCGTCACTTCAGTTCAAAAGCAGCAAGTGTGTCAAGTCCAAAACCCTTTTTCAGGGAATCACAGAAGAAAGGAGGGGATTGAGTGCAATGCGTTGCAGAAATTATTAGAAGATATAAAATACCACTGTATGTCACTGGAACAGGTACTTCAGCCCACGATGTTACCTAATCCCCTTTGATTGCACACAGTCCATGCCTCCATCCTCTGCCCATCACTTCCATTCTGTATCTGCCTCCACAACCACTCCACTCACCCACAACTCTGTGTAAAGAAATCTGCCTCACAGATCTCTTTCAAACTTTACCCCTCACCTTAAACGCATTCTCTCTAGCACGAACCGCTTTGTTATAAGGATACCAGCTGCCTACTCTAAGCTTCTCAGTTATATAATGCTCTTCAGATCTCCCCTCAGCCTCCAACACCCCAGAGAAAACTAATCAAGTTTGTCCAACCTTTCCTGATAGCACCTGCTTTCTAATTCAGGCAGCATCCTGTTAAACCTCTTCTGCACTCTCTCCGAAGCCTCCATCCTTCCTGTAATAGGGAGACCAAAACTGAATGCAATTCTCCAGATACTGCCCAAACAAAACTTTATAAAGCTACAGGCTGCAAATGTTATTCCCAGTTGTGTGTCCTTTCCACAGGGGCAGTGGGGGAAGCACCCATTCTGTGTCCATCCATGTCAGTCTCTTCTATGACAGTGCAACTTGTGTTAAAAACTTCCACACACTCTTTTGGCTTCCCTGCCAATGCTGTAAAATGTGTTCCCTGTCATGACAAACAGCTTCTCTCCCTATGGTAACAAGACACCACACCATCTTAATGGTAAGAAATTTTGTTCTCACAGTTCCAAAGAAATAAACTGGCCAGGGAAAACGAGGTTTTATTTCTCACAACAGCTTGGTTTTCCAAGATTTTTTTTTAAACTACTGTACAAAGTTGTTGGAAATCTCAAATAAGAAACAAAATGCTGAAAAACTCAGCATTATTTGCTCCGCAGCACCATTAGAATTGGGCTGCAGACAGTTCTGACAAAGGGTCACAGGTCCAGACATTGACCGTTTCTCTCTCCACAGATGCTGCCTGACTTGCTGAGTGTTTCCAGCACCTTATTTCCCCTGAAACTGTGTTTTAAAGGGTCAATATTCAGAGTTAAACAGCATGCATATAGCTCCTTTGCCCCATCAAGTCCACAGTGACCACCAAATACCCACCTACACACCCCTTTTCACTCTCCTCATGTTACCATCAATTCCCCCGATTCTATCCCTCTCCTGCACACTCCTGGCAATTAACCTACCAAACTAGATGCCTTTGGGAAGTGGGAGCAAACTGAAGTACCTGGGGGAAACCCACATAAACACAGGGAGAACATGCAAACTCCAGACAGACAGACTGAACCTGGGTGCTGGAGTTGAGACAGCGATTCTACCATCTACATCACTGCATGCATTCTTTGTCCTCACTGAGCTCTCTAACCCTTTGAGACCTCAAACAGAGGTCAATGGTTGAGGTCAAGATCCATCTGACCATTCCAGGGTGCGGGTGATCCTGATGGCCTTTGCCATTTCTCTGGGTTTGCTGCTCACTCCTCACTCACTCGACTGATCAGCCCTCAGGAGCAGGCAGAGTGGGCATGAGCAGTGGCCTACACTGCAGACTTCTCCAAAGAGCCCTGCCCTTACACTCAAGACACCTCTCTTACCCAGGAAGAGTGTCCTCCCCTCACTGTACCACTCATCCCTCTAACAACTCTGGTGGAATGTGTTACATAGAACAGTACCATGCAAGGACAGGCCATTCAGTTCACCCCTCACTGTACCACTCATCCCTCTAACAACTCTGGTGGAATGTGTTACATAGAACAGTACCGTGCAAGGACAGGCCATTCAGTTCACCCCTCACTGTACCACTCATCCCTCTAACAACTCTGGTGGAATATGTTACATAGAACAGTACCATGCAAGGACAGGCCATTCAGTTCACCCCTCACTGTACCACTCATCCCTCTAACAACTCTGGTGGAATGTGTTACATAGAACAGTACCGTGCATGGACAGGCCATTCAGTTCACCATGACAATTTAAACTACACATCTGCCTAAATGTCGTCTACATCTCTCCGTTCTCTATCTGCTCACGTGCCTGTCTAGATGACTCCGACCTATTACTATCATATCTGCTTCCAGCACTGTCAGCCAATTCCAGACACCCACCACTCTGTGTAAAAATACTTTATTCGTAAACCTCTTACTAATTTCGACTCTCTCACCTTCAAGCTTTCACTTCAGGGACTGGGGAAAGAACAATGTCCATTGCCTTTATGAATCACACGCAAACACTGGATGTGTGGTAGACCTGCTGACAGTGCGGAACACTGCCGTGTATCAACGCAAGTTTCAGTGCACAGTCACACAGCGAGCCTCGCTAAGCAACGTTCATTATGCTAGAGTGACCCACAAAACTGCTTTAATGAGAAGTAGGCAGCAATCCTAGAGATTAATCTTTTATTCTCCCTTGCTCTTGCAATAATCTCATCCTAACCTTTAGCTGTGGTTCAGTCAGCTGCAAAAAAACAGTTCCAGTTTTGGGCTGAAGAACCACAGCTGGAAATTCTACAGGGTGTCAGTCTTCAATAGACAATAGGTGCAGGAGTAGGCCATTTGGCCCTTTGAGCCAGCAATGCTATTTAATGTGATCATGGCTGATCATCCACAATCAGTATCCCATTCCTGCCTTCTCCCCATATCCCTTGACTCCGCTATCTTTAAGAGCTCTATCTAACTCTTTCTTGAAAGCATCCAGAGAATTGGCCTCCATTGCCTTCTGAGGCAGAGCATTCCATAGATCCACAACTCTCTGGGTGAAAAAGTTTTTCCTCATCTCTGTTCTAAATGGCCTACCCCTTATTCTTAAACTGTGGCCTCTGTTTCTGAACTCCCCAACATTGGGAACATGTTTCCTGCCTCTAGTGCGTCCAACCCCTTAATAATCTTATATCTTATATGTTTCAATCAGATCCCCTCTCATCCTTCTAAATTCCAGTGTATACAAGCCCAGTCACTTCAATCTTTCAACATAATACAGGGAATCAATCTCGTGAACCTACGCTGCACTCCCTCAATAGCAAGAATGTCCTTCCTCAAATTTGGAGACCAAAACTGAACACAATACTCCAGGTGTGGTCTCATCAGGGCCCTGTACAGCTGCAGAAGGACCTCTTTACTCCTATACTCAACTCCCCTTGTTATGAAGGCCAACATGCCATTAGCTTTCTTCACTGCCTGCTGTACCTGCATGCTTACTTTCAGCAACTGATGAACAAGGACACCTCGATCTCGTTGTACTTCCCCTTTCCCCAACTTGACACCATTCAGATAGTAATCTGCCTTCCTGTTCTTGCCACAAAAGTAGATAACCTCACATTTATCCACATTAAACTGCATCTGCCATGCATCTGCCCACTCACCCAACCTGTCCAAGTCACCCTGCATTCTCCTAACGTCCTCTTCATATTTCACACTACCACCCAGCTTTGTGTCATTGCAAATTTGCTAATGTTACTTTTAATACCTTCATTTAAATCATTAATGTATATTGTAAATAGCTGCGGTCCCAACACTGAGACTTGCGGTACCCCACTAGTCACTGCCTGCCATTCTGAAAAGGACCCATTAATCCCTACTCTTTGTTTCCTGTCTGCCAACCAATGTTCTATCCATGTTAGTACCCTACTCCCAAAACCATGTGCTCTAATTTTGCCCACTAATCTCCTATGTGGGACCTTATCAAAGACTTTCTGAAAATCCAGGTACACTACATCCATTGGCTCTCCCTTGTCCATTTTCATAGTTACATCCTCAAAAATTCCAGAAGATTAGTCAAACATGATTTCCCCTTCGTAAGTCCATGCTGATTCGGACCGATCCTGTTACTGCTATCCAAATGTGCCACTATTTCATCTTCTATAATTGACTCCAGCATCTTCCCCACCACTGATGGCAGGCTAACTGGTCTATAATTCCCTGTTTTCTCTCTCCCTCCTTTCTTAAAAAGTGGGATAACATTAGCTACCCTCCAATCCACAGGAACTGATCTTGAATCTATAGAACATTGGAAAATGATTACCAATGCGTCCATGATTTCTAGAGCCGCCTCTTTAAGTACACTGGGATGCAGACCATCAGGCCCTGGGGATTTATCAGCCTTCAGTCCCATCAGTCTACCCAACACCATTTTCTGCCTAATGTGAATTTCCTTCAGTTCATCCATTACCCTAGGTCCTCTGGCCATTATTACATCTGGGAGATTGTTTGTGTCTTCCCTAGTGAAGACAGATCCAAAGTACCATGTCCTTGTTTTCCATAAATTCACCCGTTTCTGTCTTCAAGGACCCAACTTTGGTCTTAACTATTTTTTTTCCTCTTCACATACCTAAAGAAGCTTTTACTATCCTCCTTTATATTCTTGACTAGCTTACTTTCGTACCTCATCTTTTCTCCTCGTATTGCCTTTTTAGTAATTTTCTGTTGCTCTTTAAAAGTTTCCCAATCCTCTGTCTTCTCACTCATCTTTGCTATGTTATACTTCTTCTCCTTTATTTTTATACTGTCCTTGACTTCCCTTGTCAGCCACAGTCACCCCTTACTCCACTTAGAATCTTTCTTCCTCTTTGGAATGAACTGATCCTGCACCTTCTGTATTATTCCCAGAAATACAAGCCATTGTTGTTCCACTGTCATCCCTGCTAGGGTGCCCTTCCAGTCAACTTTGGCTAGCTCCTCCCTCATGGCTCCATAGTCCCCTTTGTTCAACTGTAATATTGACTCTCCGATTTTCCCTTCTCCCTCTCAAATTGTAGATTAAAACTTATATTATGGTCACTATCTCCTAATGGATCCTTTTCCCTGAGTTCCCTTATCAAATCCCGTTCATTACACAACACTAGATCTAGAATTGCCTTCTCCCTGGTAGACTCCAGTACAAGCTGTCCTAAGAATCTATCTCGGAGGCACTCAACAAATCTCTTTCTTGGGGTCCAGTACCAACCTGATTTTCCCAGTCTACCTACATGTTGAAATCCCCCATTACAACTGTAGCATTACCTTTGCGACATGCCAATTTTAACTCTTGATTCAACTTGCACCCTATATCCAGGCTACTATTTGGGAGCCTGTAGATAACTCCTATTAGGGTCTTTTTGCCCTCATAATTTCTCAGTTCTATCCATACTGACTCTACATCTCCTGATTCTATGTCACCCCTCACAAGGGACTGAATTTCATTCCTCACCAGCAGAGCCACCCCACCCCCTCTGCCCACCTGTCTGTCCTTTCAATAGGACATATACCTTTGAATATTCATTTCCCAGCCCTGGTCCTCTTGCAGCCATGTCTCTGTTACTCCTACAACATCATACTTGCCAATTTCCAACTGAGTCTCAAGCTCATCCACTTATACTTCGTGCATTCATATATAATACTTTTAATCCATTACTCCCCTCGCTTCTCACATCGATCCCTTGCACTTGGCCATACTCTCCGATCCCTTCCTGAGCTTTATGCCCCATCAATTCTGTTGCTTTTCTTAACTTTTCTTATTCTTTCTTTCCCTTTAACTCCATCCTTATATTTCCAGTTTGTCTCCTCCCCCCCCCCCCAACTTATTAGTTTAAACACACCTGTGTAGCAGTGGCAAACCTGCCTGCCAGAATGCTGGTCCCACCACCTGTTAAGGTGCAACCTACTTCACTTCCTACTGAAAGGCTGGCATGAATGAAACTGGCTGAAGGGCTTCTCTCTGTGCAGAAGACACTGGTGCTTGCATGAGTTGGAGGAATAGTACGTATTCACATCTTCCACCCATCATTTTTATAACCAAGATGGCGGCGCGACGCAGCGTGCAGCGGCCACTCCGGAACTGATTATCTGTTATTTGTGAAGTGGGGTGCCGTGCGCAAACATAATTGATTCAAAACGGATGTGGAAGCACGGAGAAACTTCGGGAAATTCCAGGAAGACCTTCTTCGTTGCTGCTGCTGCTGCTGAGGGGTCCGGGACTCTGCTGAGAAGAACAGGCCCCCAGTCCTCGGGGTCGCGTTGCCAGTGGCCATTGGCGGGGGCATCTTAATACGCTCGGCAGAGGATGGAGCTCGGAGAAGCTGTGCCGGAGGGGTTGGTCGTCAGCTCGAAGGTTCGACAGACTTGGACTCCTTTCGACGGACTCAGATTGCTTTCGGTGTGTGCTGCATCTGCAAGGCTGGTTTCGATGGAGCTTCCATTCTGTGCTACGTCTGCGAGGCTGAGTCGGGCAGCACCTTGGAAGTCCATAGTGGGGATACTCCCTTCTGCCGCTGGCGTGGGATGGCGAGTCTGTCGGGACCCTGGGGACTTGTGGAAACTGTGGTGATTTCTTTTGAACTTACAGTCTTTTAACATCTTGGACTATTTTCACTGTGCCCATAGTCTGTTTTTTTAATCAATTATGCTATTGTTTGCACTGTTGTAACTATATGTTGTAACTATGTGGTTTTGTGCAGGTCTTGTAGCTTTAGTTTTTGGTCTTGTTTTGTCTGGTGGATTTGGAGCTCCTTTCCGGGGAACGTGCTAAGACGGTAGCGTGACATTAATATGCAGCAGCCTCTCCGGACTCTGGATTGGGGATTGCCAAACGTTATGTGGATTTTCTGGTGTAGTCTGTTTTGTCATGTGCTTTTGTGATATCATTCTGGAGGAACGTTGTCTCATTTTTTAACTGCATTGCATTTGTGGTTTCTAAATGACAATAAACGGAATCTGAATCTGAATCTGAATCTGATCTCGAGATGGACTGAAGGAAAGAGGGAAGAGCGCCAGTATAAAAAGGGGGGGGGGGAGCTGGATTTTCCGAAAGAGGTAGGTCACTGCCAACTCTCGTCCCACCTGTTCTCTCCACGTTTTTACATGGCCATATTTCTGTCAGTCTGGAGAAAGGGTCTTGACCCAAAACGTCAAATGACCATTTCCTTCCATAGATGCTGTCTGACTGCCTGAGTTCTCGAAGCTCTTCTGTGTGCTCCTTGAGTTAAAGTTTCATTCCTTTCAGATTGTCAAGCCTCACCACCTTCTGAGATATCTTCACTGCCCCAGCCCTGGCTTCCTGATCACCATTCCATTAGATCTGCCGTTCCTTCAGTCGGCAGACTCCCAAACTACCCTCCCTCCCTCCCTACACCTGTGGCTCTTCATGGTTTTTACCTTCTCCAAAGCCCACTGCTAACCAAACTGCTGTCACCTACCCCAATGATTTCTCATATGCTTGGTATTTGTTTAATACTGAACACTCACACAAAGCACTTGGGATCATTTTGCTACACTGAGAGCACATTGCTGATGGAATGTTTCTGTTTAGGAACACAAGAGAAAGACTGGATAGGGAAGAAGATTGCTGACTGGTCATCATCCATGCAAGCATTTATATAAGGCATGGACCAGCAGACCCATTTATATAAGGCATGGACCAGCAGACCCATTTATATAAGGCATGGACCAGCAGTCCCAGTTATACAAGACATGGACCAGCAGACCCATTCATATAAGGCATGGAGCAGCAAACCCATTTATACAAGGCATGGAGCAGCAGACCCATTTATGAAAGGCATGGAGCAGCAGACCCATTTATATAAGGCATGGACCAGCAGACCCATTTATGCAAGGCATGGACCAGCAGTCCCAGTTATACAAGACATGGACCAGCAGACCCATTTATATAAGGCATGGACCAGCAGACCCATTTATGAAAGGCATGGAGCTGCAGACCCATTTATATAAGGCATGGACCAGCAGACCCATTTATGAAAGGCATGGACCAGCAGACCCATTTATATAAGGCATGGACCAGCAGACCCATTTATGAAAGGCATGGACCAGCAGACCCATTTATATAAGGCATGGACCAGCAGACCCATTTATATAAGGCATGGACCAGCAGACCCATTTATATAAGGCATGGACCAGCAGACCCATTTATGAAAGGCATGGAGCTGCAGACCCATTTATATAAGGCATGGACCAGCAGACCCATTTATGAAAGGCATGGACCAGCAGACCCATTTATATAAGGCATGGACCAGCAGACCCATTTATGAAAGGCATGGACCAGCAGACCCATTTATATAAGGCATGGACCAGCAGACCCATTTATATAAGGCATGGACCAGCAGACCCATTTATATAAGGCATGGACCAGCAGACCCATTTATGTAAGGCATGGACCAGCAGACCCATTTATGTAAGGCATGGACCAGCAGACCCATTTATATAAGGCATGGACCAGCAGACCCATTTATATAAGGCATGGACCAGCAGACCCAGTTATACAAAACATGGACCAGCAGACCCATTTATATAAGGCATGGACCAGCAGACCCATTTATGTAAGGCATGGACCAGCAGACCCATTTATATAAGGCATGGACCAGCAGACCCATTTATGTAAGGCATGGACCAGCAGACCCATTTATATAAGGCATGGACCAGCAGACCCATTTATGTAAGGCATGGACCAGCAGACCCATTTATATAAGGCATGGACCAGCAGACCCATTTATATAAGGCATGGACCAGCAGACCCAGTTATACAAGACATGGACCAGCAGACCCATTTATATAAGGCATGGACCAGCAGACCCATTTATGTAAGGCATGGACCAGCAGACCCATTTATGTAAGGCATGGACCAGCAGACCCATTTATATAAGGCATGGACCAGCAGACCCATTTATATAAGGCATGGACCAGCAGACCCAGTTATACAAGACATGGACCAGCAGACCCATTTATATAAGGCATGGACCAGCAGACCCATTTATGTAAGGCATGGACCAGCAGACCCATTTATATAAGGCATGGACCAGCAGACCCATTTATGTAAGGCATGGACCAGCAGACCCATTTATATAAGGCATGGACCAGCAGACCCATTTATATAAGGCATGGACCAGCAGACCCATTTATATAAGGCATGGACCAGCAGACCCATTTATATAAGGCATGGAGCCGTAGTCCCAAGGATGGCTTCCAGCGCACTGTAACCAGATTCTTGAATGGGCCTCTGTCATTTAACGATGAGCTTCTCCTAATCTCCCTCATCATGATTCTTTAGATATCTAGTCAAGTGGTTTATTGTTTGTCTATAAATAAATGGTTAATGTACTCATTCACATCAGTGCCTTCTGTCCCACTCACTGGGACTGTCAAATCTGTTTCCACATTTGGACAGATACATGAATACGGAAAGTCGAGTGGGATGCAATCAAATGGAATTGGCTTAGATGGGTGTCAAATCACAAGCAAGAGAAAATCTGCAGATGCTGGAAATCCAAGCAACACACACAAAATGCTGGAACCCAGAAGGCCAGGCAGTATCTAGGAAAAGAGTACAGTCGTGTTTCAGGCCGAAACCCTTCAGCAGGATTGGATTGGATTCACCTTTGACCAGTCCTGCCAAAGGGTCTTGGCCTGAAACGTCAACTGTACTTTTTTTCCGTGGATGCTGCCTGGCCTGCTGAGTTCCTCCAGCATTTTGTATGTGTCGTTACTCGGGAGCTGAAGGGCCTTTTCCATATTGTACTGCATTATGAAACAAAGACTAATGTTGCTCCTCTTATTCTGAAATGACTGGCCAGGCACGTTTGGAATTTGGCTCAGTGCCAGCTCACTACTGGTGAACCCAAAACACTCAGCTCTGAACAGTGAAGAACTCACCACGTTACCCGGAACCATGGCACCTCCTTCTCGAACATCACCAAACTGATTTAACCTCTCTGCCAGGTCATTTTGCTGGAGCTGGGGCTTCAGACAGTAGGACGAGGTGGAAGCAGCTGGATACTTGGGGGAGGTTTCAGTGGCACTGGAAGACGACAGCGCCCGAGGCTGCCCCAGCTGTGTGCGGGTCAGCTCCTCGCATCTGCCCGCATCCATGGAACCGGAGTTCCTCCTCGACCTTCGCCCGGAAGGAGGGAAGTCGAACACAGAGGAGGCGCACGGTGAGGCTCTCAGCTTCGCTCTGGTGTCACTCTCACCGCTACTGCGGGAACTGAACTCCAGCTGTGGTGAGCAGCCTCTGCTCTGAGTTAGCGACAGCCTGTGCAGCTCTTCACCGATCTTTTCAATGCTGCTCACCGCCGTCCCAGTTGTGCAACCACCCATCTTGTTATACTCCGTGCAGAGGTTCAGGATTGTCTCCAAACGCTGCCGTTCCTGCAAAGCAAGAGAGCAGAAGTCAGAGAGACGCTTCACTGCATCGACAGGAGTTAGACAACCCTTCATCCATACTGACCAAAATGACTTCCTCAGCAAGTGCCCTTTACTCACGTTTCACCCCCATTCCTGTCCACGTACCTGCCCAAGTGCCTTTGTACCTCCCTCAAACACCTTAGCAGCTTGTTCCACATATCTACCCCCCTCTGTGTGAAAACATTGCCCCTTAGGTCCCCCCTTTCACCTTAAAGGGGGATCCTTCCCCTCTCACCTTAAAGCTATGCCCTCTATTAGCACTGGTTTATTGTCAGTAATTAGTTAATTATTGTTCCTTGCACTGAGATACTATGAAAAGCTTCTGTTTGTGCGCCATCTGGACAAGTCATGCCATGCATGTGGAGTCTAAGATGGTAAATATCAATACAAAATGCAGGACATTGCAGAGAAAGTGCAGGCAGACACACAAATACAAAATGCAGGACATTGCAGAGAAAGTGCAGGCAGACACACAAATACAAGGGCCATAACCAGGCAGATCGGGAGATCTTTAGCGTTTGAGAGGGAGTCTGATAAAATAGAAGCTGTCCTTGAGCCTGGTGGCTTCTACGCTCTGAGGCTTGTGTGTCTTCTGCCCAAAGGGGGAGAATGTCCAGAGTGTGAGGGATCCTTTATTATGATGGCTGCTTTGCCAAGATAGCGGGAGTACAGATAGTCTCAAAATCATCGGTCAGCTAATCAGGAGAAATGTCATTATTCAGATGGCACTAAGTGCTCTGCCTCCTTTACCCAGAAACTCTGCCTCCTTTACCCTGGCTAGAGCTTCTCATTGTCACAATGACGTGTTTGGGCAAACCATTTAGCATGTCAACAGATGCAGCTTTTACACCACTGCCTACATCTCCAGAACAGTTATTTGATACAGAAATATATCAGCAACCGACACAGTATTATTGAACTCAAGCCCTCCAGTGCCAGGACAAGAGTTTAAGTTACAAGGAAGGAATTGACAGGCTAAGACTGGTTCGGAGGCTGAGGGGTGACTATGGAGATTCATAAAGTCAGGAATGGCATAGATACAAAAACACACAGCAGGGTAAAGAGAGTCGGAAACTAGAGGGCACAGGTTTAAAGTAAGAAGGGAAATAGTTAAAGGGAACTAGGCAATGTTTTCATAAAGAGGGGTGGTGGGAATACGGAACGAACTGCTAGAGGTAGGTACAGTTACTGTCTGAAATGAAAGAGGAGGAGGAGGGAGATGGCCAATATAAAGAGAGGAGGGTAAGAGGCGAGTCAGGATCTGGTAGGTGATAGGTAGATCCAGGAGAGGACGAGTCAGATGGGGGACGGAAGCCCTACTCACCTGAATCTATGCAGCTCTCAGCCCACTCCAGGAGTGACCCCAGGTCTCTGAAAGCAACTCTACTAACCACACCACTGTGACACCATTATCATCTTGCTTCTAACTTAATGAAATACAGGCATTGAAATGAACAACCCTTTGGCTCACCCTGTCCATTTCAGCTTTGCTCACTGAGCTGGCCCTCTGTCAGCACTCTCAACCTTTCCCATCCTCCCCAAGCAATCTGGAGAGGATTCAGAGGTGAACTACAGCTTTGAGAGCACCTGTCCGAATGTCCATTGAACGGTGTATTGTACCCA
This sequence comes from Hypanus sabinus, assembly GCF_030144855.1. NCBI lineage: Eukaryota > Metazoa > Chordata > Chondrichthyes > Myliobatiformes > Dasyatidae > Hypanus > Hypanus sabinus. Next base: position 99,657,224 of record NC_082709.1, read on the forward strand.
CCTCTATCACATCCACTGATCAGAGATGAAGTACAGGACCTGAAGGTCAACACCAAGCAATTCAGGAACAACTTCTTCCCTTCCATCGTCAGATTTCTGAATGGTCCAGGAACCATAAACCACCTCATTGTGCCTTTTTATGCATTACTTATTGAATTTGTAAATTATAGTAATTTCATGTGTTTGCACTGAGTGCTGCCACAAAACAACAAATTTCACACCAGAAGATGAGAATAAATCTGATTCAGATTCTGACACTGATTGAGTACGATCTTTACAAGTAGTTTCACACTCTTTCACAAGTAGTTTCCAAACTTGCCTGCCAGTTTGGTATCGGTGTCAGAACCTTATCCCTGGGCCCTGTCCCACACTGTCTCTGGGCGCCATCCCACACTGTCCCTGGACACCATCCCACACTGTCCCTGGGCACAACCCACACTGTCTCTGGGCACCATCCCACACTGTCCCTGGGCACAACCCACAGTACTGTCCCTGGGCACCGTCCCACACTGTCCCTGGGCCCTACCCCGCACTGTGCCTGACACCATGCAACACTGTCCCTGGACACCATGCCACACAGTCCCTGGGCACAACCCACACTGTCCCTGGCACCATCCCACACTGTCCCTGGGCACCGTCCCACACTGTCCCTGGGCACCATCCCACACTGTCCCTGTGCACCATCCCACACTGTTCCTGGGCACCATCCCACACTGTCCCTGTGCACGACCCACAGTACTGTCCCTGGGCACCATCCCACACTGTCCCTGGGCACCGTCCCACACTGTCCCTGGGCACCATCCCACACTGTCCCTGGGCACCGTCCCACACTGTCCCTGGGCACAACCCACAGCACTGTCCCTGGGCACCGTCCCACACTGTCCCTGGGCACAACCCACAGTACTGTCCCTGGCACCATCCCACATTGTCCCTGGGCACAACCCACACTGTCCCTGGGCACCATCCCACACTGTCCCTGGGCACAACCCACAGTACTGTCCCTGGCACCATCCCACACTGTCCCTGGGCACAACCCACACTGTCCCTGGGCACCATCCCACACTGTCCCTGGGCACAACCCACAGTACTGTCCCTGGGCACCGTCCCACAGTCCCTGGGCCCTACCCCGCAATGTGCCTGACACCATGCCACACTGTCCCTGGACACCAACCCACACTGTCCCTGGGCACCGTCCCACACTGTCCCTGGGCACAACCCACAGTACTATCCCTGGGCACTGTCCCACACTGTCCCTGGGCACAATCCCACAGTACTGTCCCTGGCACCATCCCACACTGTCCCTGGGCACCATCCCACACCATCCCTGGGCACCATCCCACACTGTCCCTGGGCACGACCCACAGTACTGTCCCTGGGCACCATCCCACACTGTCCCTGGCACCATCCCACACTGTCCCTGGGCACCGTCCCACACTGTCCCTGGGCACCGTCCCACACTGTCCCTGTGCACCATCCCACACTGTTCCTGGGCACCATCCCACACTGTCCCTGTGCACGACCCACAGTACTGTCCCTGGGCACCATCCCACACTGTCCCTGGGCACCGTCCCACACTGTCCCTGGGCACCATCCCACACTGTCCCTGGGCACAACCCACACTGTCCCTGGACACCATCCCACACTGTCCCTGGGCACCATCCCACACTGTCCCTGGGCACAACCCACACTGTCCCTGGGCACCATCCCACACTGTCCCTGGGCACCATCCCACACTGTCCCTGGGCACAACCCACACTGTCCCTGGGCACCATCCCACACTGTCCCCGGGCACCATCCCACACTGTCCCTGGGCCCTACCCCACATTGTCCCTGTGCACCATCCCACACTGTCCCTGGACACCAACCCACACTGTCCCTGGGCACCGTCCCACACTGTCCCTGGGCACAACCCACAGTACTATCCCTGGGCACCGTCCCACACTGTCCCTGGGCACCATCCCACAGTACTGTCCCTGGCACCATCCCACACTGTCCCTGGGCACCATCCCACACCATCCCTGGGCACCATCCCACACTGTCCCTGGGAACGACCCACAGTACTGTCCCTGGGCACCATCCCACACTGTCCCTGGCACCATCCCACACTGTTCCTGGGCACCATCCCACACTGTCCCTGTGCACGACCCACAGTACTGTTCCTGGGCACCATCCCACACTGTCCCTGTGCACGACCCACAGTACTGTCCCTGGGCACCATCCCACACTGTCCCTGGGCACCATCCCACACTGTCCCTGGGCACCATCCCACACTGTCCCTGGGCACCATCCCACACAGTCCCTGGGCACCATCCCACACTGTCCCTGGGCACCATCCCACATTGTCCCTGGGCACCATCCCACACTGTTCCTGGGCACCATCTCACACTGTCCCTGGGCACCATCCCACACTGTTCCTGGGCACCATCCCACACTGTCCCTGGGCACCATCCCACATTGTCCCTGGGCACCATCCCACACTGTTCCTGGGCACCATCTCACATTGTCCCTGGGCACCATCCCACACTGTTCCTGGGCACCATCCCACACTGTCCCTGGGCACCATCCCACACTGTTCCTGGGCACCATCCCACATTGTCCCTGGGCACCATCCCACACTGTTCCTGGGCACCATCCCACACTGTCTCTGGGCACAATCCCACACTGTCCCTGGCACGATCCACAGTACTGTCCCTGGGCACCGTCCCACACTGTTCCTGGGCACCATCCCACACTGTCCCTGGGCACCATCCCACACTGTCTCTGTGCACCATCCCACACTGTTCCTGGGCACCATCCCACACTGTCCCTGGGCCCTACCCCACATTGTCCCTGTGCACCATCCCACACCGTCCCTGGGCACCATCCCACACTGTCCCTGGGCACCATCCCACATTGTCCCTGGGCACCATCTCACACAGTCCCTGGGCACCATCCCACACTGTCCCTGTGCCAGATCCACACTGTCCCTGGGCACCATCCCACACTGTCCCTGTGCACCATCCCACACTGTCCCTGTGCACCATCCCACACTGTCCCTGTGCACAATCCACACTGTCCCTGTGCACCATCCCACACTGTCCCTGGGCACCATCCCACACTGTCCCTGTGCACCATCCCACACTGTCCCTGTGCACCATCCCACACTGTCCCTGTGCACCATCCCACACTGTCCCTGGGCACCATCCCACACTGTCCCTGTGCACCATCCCACACTGTCCCTGTGCACCATCCCACACTGTCCCTGGGCACCATCCCACACTGTCCCTGTGCACCATCCCACACTGTCCCTGGGCACCATCCCACACTGTCCCTGTGCACCATCCCACACTGTCCCTGGGCACCATCCCACACTGTCCCTGTGCACCATCCCACACTGTCCCTGGGCACCATCCCACACTGTCCCTGTGCACCATCCCACACTGTCCCTGGGCACCATCCCACACTGTCCCTGTGCACCATCCCACACTGTCACTGTGCTACATCCCACACTGTCCCTGTGCACCATCCCACACTGTCCCTGTGCACGATCCACACTGTCCCTGGGCACCATCCCACACTGTCCCTGTGCATGATCCACACTGTCCATGGGCCCTACCCCACACTGTCCCTGTGCACCATCCCACACTGTCCCTGTGCACCATCTCACACTGTCCCTGGGCAACATCCCACACTGTCCATGGGCACAACCCACACTGTCCCTGGGCCCTACCCCGCACTGTGCCTGACACCATGCCACACTGTCCCTGGACACCATGCCACACTGTCCCTGGACACCATCCCACACTGTCCCTGGGAACAACCCACAGTACTGTCCCTGGGCACCGTCCCACACTGTCCCTGGGCACAACCCACAGTACTGTCCCTGGGCACCGTCCCACACTGTCCCTGGGCCCTACCCCGCACTGTCCCAGGGCACCATCCCACACTGTCCCTGGCACCATCTCACACTGTCCCTGTGCACAATCCACACTGTCCCTGTGCACCATCCCACACTGTCCCTGGGCACCATCCCACACTGTCCCTGGGCACCATCCCACACTGTCCCTATGCACGATCCACACTGTCCCTGTGCACGATCCACACTGTCCCTGGGCACCATCCCACACTGTCCCTGGGCCCTACCCCACATTGTCCCTGTGCACCATCCCACACTGTACTTGTGCACCATCCCACACTGTCCCTGGGCACCATCCCACACTGTCCCTGGGCACCGTCCCACACTGTCCCTGGGCACAACCCACAGTACTGTCCCTGGGCACCATCCCACACTGTCCCTGGGCCCTACCCCGCACTGTGCCTGACACCATGCCACACTGTCCCTGGACACCATCCCACACTGTCCCTGGGCACAACCCACAGTACTGTCCCTGGGCACCATCCCACACTGTCCCTGGGCCCTACCCCGCACTGTCCCTGACACCATGCCACACTGTCCCTGGACACCAACCCACACTGTCCCTGGGCACCGTCCCACACTGTCCCTGGGCACAACCCACAGTACTATCCCTGGGCACCATCCCACACTGTCCCTGGCACCATCCCACAGTACTGTCCCTGGCACCATCCCACACTGTCCCTGGGCACCATCCCACACCGTCACTGGGCACCATCCCACACTGTCCCTGGGCACCATCCCACACTGTCCCTGGGCACCATCTCACACTGTCCCTGGGCACCATCCCACACTGTCCCTGGGCACCATCCCACACTGTCCCTGGGCACCATCCCACACTGTCCCTGGGCACGACCCACAGTACTGTCCCTGGGCACCATCCCACACTGTCCCTGGGCACGACCCACAGTACTGTCCCTGGGCACCATCCCACACTGTCCCTGGGCATCATCCCACACTGTCCCTGGCACCATCCCACACTGTCCCTGGGCACCATCCCACACTGTCCCTGGCACAATCCCACACTGTCCCTGGGCACCATCCCACACTGTCCCTGGGCACCATCCCACACTGTCCCTTGGCACCATCCCACACTGTCCCTGGGCACCATCCCACACTGTCCCTGTGCACAATCCACACAGTCCCTGGGCACCATCCCACACTGTCCCTGGGCACCATCCCACACTGTCCCTGGGCACCATCCCACACTGTTCCTGGGCACCATCCCACACTGTCCCTGGGCCCTACCCCACATTGTCCCTGGGCACCATCCCACACTGTCCCTGTGCACCATCCCACACTGTCCCTGTGCACCATCCCACACTGTCCCTGTGCACCATCCCACATTGTCCCTGTGCACCATCCCACACTGTCCCTGGGCACCATCCCACACTGTCCCTGTGCACGATCCACACTGTCCCTGGGCACCATCCCACACTGTCCCTGGGCACCATCCCACACTGTTCCTGGGCACCATCCCACACTGTCCCTGGGCACCATCCCACACTGTCCCTGGGCACAACCCACAGTACTGTCCCTGGGCACCATCCCACACTGTCCCTGGGCCCTACCCCGCACTGTCCCTGACACCATGCCACACTGTCCCTGGACACCAACCCACACTGTCCCTGGGCACCGTCCCATACTGTCCCTGGGCACAACCCACAGTACTATCCCTGGGCACCATCCCACACTGTCCCTGGCACCATCCCACAGTACTGTCCCTGGCACCATCCCACACTGTCCCTGGGCACCATCCCACACCGTCCCTGGGCACCATCCCACACTGTCCCTGGGCACCATCCCACACTGTCCCTGGGCACCATCCCACACTGTTCCTGGGCACCATCCCACACTGTCCCTGGGCACCATCCCACACTGTCCCTGGGCACCATCCCACACTGTCCCTGGGCACCATCCCACACTGTTCCTGGGCACCATCTCACACTGTCCCTGGGCACGACCCACAGTACTGTCCCTAGGCACCATCCCACACTGTTCCTGGGCACCATCCCACACTGTTCCTGGGCACCATCCCACACTGTTCCTGGGCACCATCCCACACTGTCCCTGTGCACCATCCCACACTGTCCCTGTGCACAATCCACACAGTCCCTGGGCACCATCCCACACTGTCCCTGGGCACCATCCCACACTGTCCCTGGGCACCATCCCACACTGTTCCTGGGCACCATCCCACACTGTCCCTGGGCCCTACCCCACATTGTCCCTGGGCACCATCCCACACTGTCCCTGTGCACCATCCCACACTGTCCCTGTGCACCATCCCACACTGTCCCTGTGCACCATCCCACACTGTCCCTGTGCACCATCCCACATTGTCCCTGTGCACCATCCCACACTGTCCCTGGGCACCATCCCACACTGTCCCTGTGCACGATCCACACTGTCCCTGGGCACCATCCCACACTGTCCCTGGGCACCATCCCACACTGTTCCTGGGCACCATCCCACACTGTCCCTGGGCACCATCCCACACTGTCCCTGGGCACAACCCACAGTACTGTCCCTGGGCACCATCCCACACTGTCCCTGGGCCCTACCCCGCACTGTCCCTGACACCATGCCACACTGTCCCTGGACACCAACCCACACTGTCCCTGGGCACCGTCCCACACTGTCCCTGGGCACAACCCACAGTACTATCCCTGGGCACCATCCCACACTGTCCCTGGCACCATCCCACAGTACTGTCCCTGGCACCATCCCACACTGTCCCTGGGCACCATCCCACACCGTCCCTGGGCACCATCCCACACTGTCCCTGGGCACCATCCCACACTGTCCCTGGGCACCATCCCACACTGTTCCTGGGCACCATCCCACACTGTCCCTGGGCACCATCCCACACTGTCCCTGGGCACCATCCCACACTGTCCCTGGGCACCATCCCACACTGTTCCTGGGCACCATCTCACACTGTCCCTGGGCACGACCCACAGTACTGTCCCTAGGCACCATCCCACACTGTTCCTGGGCACCATCCCACACTGTTCCTGGGCACCATCCCACACTGTCCCTGTGCACCATCCCACACTGTCCCTAGGCACCATCCCACACTGTTCCTGGGCACCATCCCACACTGTCCCTGGGCACCATCTCACACTGTCCCTGTGCACGATCCACACTGTCCCTGGGCACCGTCCCACACTGTCCCTGGGCACCATCCCACACTGTCCCTGGGCACGACCCACACTGTTCCTGTGCACGATCCACAATACTGTCCCTGGGCACCATCCCACAGTCTATGGCATCCTAAAGCACACAAAACCTGCAGAGGATTCGTGGAGCACCTAAGTCCAAAGATGTGATGGAAATGTGGAACAGAAGGGCAATTCAGAGCTCACTCGGAGGGGAATTCCATGGAATGTGGAACAGAAGGGCAATTCAGAGCTCACTCGGAGGGGAATTCCATGGAATGTGGAACAGAAGGGCAATTCAGAGCTCACTCGGAGGGAATTCCATTTAACACTCTGGAGGGAACAGCCAATGCCAGTTTCTGATGTCATCAAACCAGCTACATTCATCCGTTACACTAGTTATCGGTTCGTTAAAGACCCTAGGACTCGGGAAGATTCATTGAAGACATAAACGACAACAGAACAAACTACTGGAGAAACTCAGTGGGTCAGTAAGGAAGTGACGTTTCAGGTCCAGACCCAACTTCAGCATCAGGTCTGCTGTTTGACAGAGTCACAGGGCTGTCTCAGACTTACCTCCAACGCTGACAATGGGGTCTCCAGCGGATTAAACCGCATGTTGATGGGTTCCCCTCTTGAGTTAATTAAAATACTGAGCAGCAGGTAGACCTGGCCCTCCTCCTTTTCACCCAAATTTTCAACCTTTCCTTCGACCACCAAAAAATCTCTTAAATTTCAGTCCTCCATCAGGAACATTGAACCAATGGCTGGACCTGTCACCTTCTTATTCCCTTGTTCAAATGGACTCGAAGCCGGACTCTATGTGAAGAAACCCCTGAACAACTGGCTAAGTGTAACCTGATCCAGAAGTGACTGACCCTGGGATCTGATGTCAGAGGATGTGCTAAAATCAGAGCTCGGAGACTCTGAGCTTCCGTTCAGCTGAGTTATAAACCTAATCTGTCAGCAGCCACGGCATTTGTTTTGGTTTATGTGGGGAAGTTGGATCAGCAAGGCTGAGTGCCTGGCACTGGGTCACCATTCTGTTTCAGCTGGAGTTGACCTGCCTGAACCTGGATCCAAAAATCCAGGTGGATTAGTGTGGGAGGAGTGAGGAGAGAAGCCGAAACAAGGCCAGCGCTCGGGTGGAAAAGACCAGCCAACACCATCCCTCTGTGAAAAGTGTGCTGGCAGGATTCCTGTTCCCATCTCAGGCCCATCTTCAAAGTCAGCCATGAGCCATGAGTCCTCCCTGAAAACATCATGAGGGGTATATATAAGGAGGATGCATACATGTTCTCGTTCCCAGAGCTGGAGGCTCGCAAACTCAAGGGCATAGGTATAAGGTGAGAGGGAGAGGTTTAATACCAAGCTGAGGGGGCGGGATGGTACAGACAGAGGGGTGGTAGAGACGGTGGGGTGGTAGAGATGCTGGGGTGGTAGAGACGGTGGGGTGGTAGAGATGCTGGGGCGGTAGAGATGGTGGGGTGGTAGAGATGCTGGGGTGGTAGAGAAGCTGGGGCGGTAGAGACGGTGGGTGGTAGAGACGATGGGGTGGTAGAGATGCTAGGGTGGTAGAGACGGTGGGGTGGTAGAGATGCTAGGGTGGTAGAGACGGTGGGGTGGTAGAGATGCTGGGGTGGTAGAGACGATGGGGTGGTAGAGATGCTAGGGTGGTAGAGACGGTGGGGTGGTAGAGATGCTGGGGTGGTAGAGACGATGGGGTGGTAGAGATGCTGGGGTGGTAGAGACGGTGGGGTGGTTGAGACGGTGGGTGGTAGAGACGGTGGAGTGGTAGAGATGCTGGGGTGGTAGAGACGGTGGGGTGGTTGAGACGGTGGGTGGTAGAGACGGTGGAGTGGTAGAGATGCTGGGGTGGTAGAGACGGTGGGGTGGTTGAGACGGTGGGTGGTAGAGACGATGGGGTGGTTGAGATGCTGGGGTGGTAGAGACGATGGGGTGGTAGAGATGCTGGGGTGGTAGAGACGGTGGGTGGTAGAGGCGATAGGGTGGTAGAGATGCTGGGGTGGTAGAGACGATGGGGTGGTAGAGAAGCTGGGGTGGTAGAGATGCTGGGGCGGTAGAGATGCTGGGGTGGTAGAGACGGTGGGTGGTAGAGGCGATAGGGTGGTAGAGATGCTGGGGTGGTTGAGATGCTGGGGTGGTAGAGACGATGGGGTGGTAGAGATGCTGGGGCGGTAGAGACGGTGGGTGGTAGAGACGATGGGGTGGTAGAGATGCTAGGGTGGTAGAGACGGTGGGTGGTAGAGGCGATGGGGTGGTAGAGATGCTGGGGTGGTAGAGACGGTGGGGTGGTAGAGACGGTGGGTGGTAGAGACGATGGGGTGGTAGAGATGCTGGGGTGGTAGAGACGATGGGGTGGTAGAGGCGATAGGGTGGTAGAGATGCTGGGGTGGTAGAGACGGTGGGGTGGTAGAGGCGATAGGGTGGTAGAGACGGTGGGTGGTAGAGATGCTGGGGTGGTAGAGACGGTGGGGTGTTAGGGACGGTGGGGTGGTAGAGGCGATGGGGTGGTAGAGACGGTGGGTGGTAGAGATGCTGGGGTGGTAGAGACGGTGGGTGGTAGGGACGATGGGGTGGTAGGGACGATGGGGTGGTAGAGGTGATGGGGTGGTAGAGACGGTGGGTGGTAGAGACGCTGGGGTGGTAGAGACGATGGGGTGGTAGAGATGCTGGGGCGGTAGAGACGGTGGGGTGGTAGAGACGGTGGGTGGTAGAGACGGTGGGGTGGTTGAGGTGATGGGCGGTAGAGACGGTGGGGTGGTAGAGACGGTGGGGTGGTTGAGGTGATGGGTGGTAGAGACGGTGGGGTGTTTGAGGTGATGGGTGATAGAGACGGTGGGGTGGTTGAGGTGATGGGTGGTAGAGACGGTGGGGTGGTTGAGGTGATGGGTGGTAGACACGATGGGATGGTAGAGACGATGGGGTGGTAGAGGTGATGGGGTGGTAGAGACGGTGGGGCGGTAGAGACGGTGGGGTGGTAGAGACGCTGGGGCGGTAGAGACGGTGGGGTGGTAGAGACGGTGGGTGGTAGAGACGGTGGGTGGTAGAGATGGTGGGGTGGTTGAGGTGATGGGCGGTAGAGATGGTGGGGTGTTTGAGGTAATGGGTGGTAGAGACGGTGGGGTGTTTGAGGTGATGGGTGGTAGAGACGGTGGGGTGGTTGATGTGATGGGTGGTAGAGATGGTGGGGTGTTTGAGGTAATGGGTGGTAGAGACGGTGGGGTGTTTGAGGTGATGGGTGGTAGAGACGGTGGGGTGGTTGATGTGATGGGTGGTAGAGACGGTGGGGTGTTTGAGGTGATGGGTGGTAGAGACGGTGGGGTGGTTGATGTGATGGGTGGTAGAGACGGTGGGGTGTTTGAGGTGATGGGTGGTAGAGACGGTGGGGTGGTTGAGGTGATGGGTGGTAGAGACGGTGGGGTGGTAGAGACGGTGGGTGGTAGAGACGGTGGGGTGGTTGAGGTGATGGGTGGTAGAGATGGTTGAGTGGTTGAGGTGATGGGTGGTAGAGATGGTTGAGTGGTTGAGGTGATGGGTGGTAGAGATGGTTGAGTGGTTGAGGTGATGGGACGGTAGAGACGGTGGGTGGTAGAGACGCTGGGGTGGTAGAGACGGTGGGTGGTAGAGACGCTGGGTGGTAGAGACGGTGGGTGATAGAGACGGTGGGTGGTAGAGGTGATGGGTGGTAGAGACGGTGGGTGGTAGAGGCGATGGGTGGTAGAGACGCTGGGGTGGTAGAGATGGTGGGTGGTAGAGACGCTGGGGTGGTAGAGACGCTGGGATGGTAGACACGATGGGGTGGTAGAGATGATGGGGTGGTAGAGACGCTGGGGCGGTAGAGACGCTGGGGCGGTAGAGACGATGGGGCGGTAGACACGATGGGGTGGTAGAGATGATGGGGTGGTAGAGACGCTGGGATGGTAGACACGATGGGGTGGTAGAGATGATGGGGTGGTAGAGACGCTGGGATGGTAGAGACGCTGGGGTGGTAGAGACGATGGGGTGGTAGAGACGGTGGGTGGTAGAGACGGTGGGTGGTAGAGACGATGGGGTGGTAGAGATGGTGGGTGGTAGAGACGCTGGGGCGGTAGAGACGGTGGGGTGGTAGAGGCGATGGGGTGGTAGAGACGATGGGGTGGTAGAGACGCTGGGTGGTAGAGACGGTGGGTGGTAGAGATGATGGGTGGTAGAGACGCTGGGTGGTAGAGACGGTGGGTGGTAGAGACGGTGGGTGGTAGAGACGATGGGTGGTAGAGACGGTGGGTGGTAGAGACAATGGGTGGTAGAGACGGTGGGTGGTAGAGACGATGGGGTGGTAGAGACAGTGGGTGGTAGAGACGATGGGGTGGTAGAGACGGTGGGTGGTAGAGACGATGGGGTGGTAGAGACGGTGGGTGGTAGAGACGGTGGGGTGGTAGAGACGGTGGGTGGTAGAGACGATGGGGTGGTAGAGACGGTGGGGTGGTAGAGACGGTGGGGTGGTAGAGACGGTGGGTGGTAGAGACGATGGGGTGGTAGAGACGGTGGGTGGTAGAGACGATGGGGTGGTAGAGACGGTGGGGTGGTAGAGACGGTGGGGTGGTAGAGACGGTGGGTGGTAGAGACGATGGGGTGGTAGAGACGGTGGGTGGTAGAGACGATGGGGTGGTAGAGACGGTGGGTGGTAGAGACGATGGGGTGGTAGAGACGGTGGGGTGGTAGAGACGGTGGGTGGTAGAGACGCTGGGGTGGTAGAGACGGTGGGTGGTAGAGACGGTGGGTGGTAGAGACGCTGGGGCGGTAGAGACGGTGGGTGGTAGAGACGGTGGGTGGTAGAGACGCTGGGGTGGTAGAGATGGTGAGGTGGTAGTGACGGTGTGGTGGTAGAGACGCTGGGGCGGTAGAGATGGTCGAGTGGTTGAGGTGATGGGTGGTAGAGACGCTGGGGTGGTGGAGACGGTGGGGTGTTTGAGGTGATGGGTGGTAGAGACGGTGGGGTGGTTGAGGTGATGGGTGGTAGAGACGCTGGGGTGGTAGAGACGGTGGGGTGTTTGAGGTGATGGGTGGTAGAGATGGTGGGGTGGTTGAGGTGATGGGTGGTAGAGACGCTGGGGTGGTAGAGACGGTGGGGTGGTTGAGGTGATGGGTGGTAGAGACGCTGGGGTGGTTGAGGTGATGGGCGGTAGAGACGCTGGGGTGGTAGAGACGGTGGGGTGTTTGAGGTGATGGGTGGTAGAGATGGTCGAGGGGTTGAGGTGATGGGTGGTAGAGACGGTGGGGTGTTTGAGGTGATGGGTGGTAGAGACGGTGGGTGGTAGAGATGCTGGGGTGGTAGAGACGGTGGGGTGGTTGAGGTGATGGGTGGTAGAGACGGTGGGTGGTAGAGATGCTGGGGTGGTAGAGACGGTGGGGTGGTTGAGGTGATGGGTGGTAGAGACGGTGGGGTGTTTGAGGTGATGGGTGGTAGAGACGGTGGGGTGGTTGAGGTGATGGGTGGTAGAGACGGTGGGGTGTTTGAGGTGATGGGTGGTAGAGACTGTGGGGTGTTTGAGGTGATGGGTGGTAGAGACGGTGGGTGGTAGAGATGCTGGGGTGGTAGAGACGGTGGGGTGATTGAGGTGATGGGTGGTAGAGACGGTGGGTGGTAGAGATGCTGGGGTGGTAGAGACGGTGGGGTGGTTGAGGTGATGGGTGGTAGAGACGGGGTGGTAGAGACGGTGGGGTGTTTGAGGTGATGGGTGGTAGAGACGGTGGGGTGGTTGAGGTGATGGGTGGTAGAGACGGTGGGGTGTTTGAGGTGATGGGTGGTAGAGACGGTGGGGTGTTTGAGGTGATGGGTGGTAGAGACGGTGGGGTGGTTGATGTGATGGGTGGTAGAGACGGTGGGGTGGTTGAGGTGATGGGTGGTAGAGACGGTGGGGTGTTTGAGGTGATGGGTGGTGGAGACGGTGGGGTGGTAGAGGTGATGGGTGGTAGAGACGGTGGGGTGGTTGAGGTGATGGGTGTTAGAGACGGTCGAGTGGTTGAGGTGATGGGTGGTTGAGGTGATGGGTGGTAGAGACGGTTGGGTGGTTGAGGTGATGGGTGGTAGAGACGGTGGGGTGTTTGAGGTGATGGGTGGTAGAGACGGTCGAGTGGTTGAGGTGATGGGTGGTAGAGACGGTGGGGTGTTTGAGGTGATGGGTGGTAGAGACGGTGGGGTGGTAGAGACGGTGGGGTGTTTGAGGTGATGGGTGGTAGAGACGGTGGGGTGTTTGAGGTGATGGGTGGTAGAGACGGTGGGGTGGTAGAGACGGTGGGGTGGTTGAGGTGATGGGTGGTAGAGACGGTGGGGTGTTTGAGGTGATGGGTGGTAGAGACGGTGGGGTGGTAGAGACGGTGGGGTGGTTGAGGTGATGGGTGGTAGAGATGGTCGAGTGGTTGAGGTGATGGGTGGTAGAGACGGTCGAGTGGTTGAGGTGATGGGTGGTAGAGACGGTCGAGTGGTTGAGGTGATGGGTGGTAGAGACGGTGGGGTGGTAGAGGTGATGGGTGGTAGAGACGGTGGGGTGGTAGAGACGGTGGGGTGGTAGAGACGGTGGGGTGGTAGAGACGGTGGGGTGGTTGAGGTGATGGGTGGTAGAGACGGTGGGGTGGTTGAGGTGATGGGTGGTAGAGACGGTGGGGTGGTAGAGATGGTGGGGTGGTTGAGGTGATGGGTGGTAGAGATGGTGGGGTGTTTGAGGTGATGGGTGGTAGAGACGCTGGGGTGGTAGAGATGGTGGGGTGTTTGAGGTGATGGGTGGTAGAGATGGTGGGGTGTTTGAGGTGATGGGTGGTAGAGACGGTGGGGTGTTTGATGTGATGGGTGGTAGAGACGGTGGGGTGGTTGATGTGATGGGTGGTAGAGACGGTGGGGTGTTTGAGGTGATGGGAGGTGGAGATGGTGGGGTGTTTGAGGTGATGGGTGGTAGAGATGGTGGGGTGTTTGAGGTGATGGGTGGTAGAGACGGTGGGGTGTTTGATGTGATGGGTGGTAGAGACGGTGGGGTGGTTGATGTGATGGGTGGTAGAGACGGTGGGGTGTTTGAGGTGATGGGTGGTAGAGACGGTGGGGTGTTTGAGGTGATGGGTGGTGGAGACGGTGGGGTGGTAGAGGTGATGGGTGGTAGAGACGGTGGGGTGGTTGAGGTGATGGGTGTTAGAGACGGTCGAGTGGTTGAGGTGATGGGTGGTAGAGACGGTTGGGTGGTTGAGGTGATGGGTGGTAGAGACGGTGGGGTGTTTGAGGTGATGGGTGGTAGAGACGGTCGAGTGGTTGAGGTGATGGGTGGTAGAGACGGTGGGGTGTTTGAGGTGATGGGTGGTAGAGACGGTGGGGTGGTAGAGACGGTGGGGTGTTTGAGGTGATGGGTGGTAGAGACGGTGGGGTGTTTGAGGTGATGGGTGGTAGAGACGGTGGGGTGGTAGAGACGGTGGGGTGGTTGAGGTGATGGGTGGTAGAGACGGTGGGGTGTTTGAGGTGATGGGTGGTAGAGACGGTGGGGTGGTAGAGACGGTGGGGTGGTAGAGACGGTGGGGTGGTTGAGGTGATGGGTGGTAGAGATGGTCGAGTGGTTGAGGTGATGGGTGGTAGAGACGGTCGAGTGGTTGAGGTGATGGGTGGTAGAGATGGTCGAGTGGTTGAGGTGATGGGTGGTAGAGACGGTCGAGTGGTTGAGGTGATGGGTGGTAGAGACGGTCGAGTGGTTGAGGTGATGGGTGGTAGAGACGGTGGGGTGGTAGAGGTGATGGGTGGTAGAGACGGTGGGGTGGTAGAGACGGTGGGGTGGTAGAGACGGTGGGGTGGTTGAGGTGATGGGTGGTAGAGACGGTGGGGTGGTAGAGACGGTGGGGTGTTTGAGGTGATGGGTGGTAGAGACGGTGGGGTGGTTGAGGTGATGGGTGGTAGAGACGGTGGGGTGGTAGAGATGGTGGGGTGTTTGAGGTGATGGGTGGTAGAGATGGTGGGGTGTTTGAGGTGATGGGTGGTAGAGACGCTGGGGTGGTAGAGATGGTGGGGTGTTTGAGGTGATGGGTGGTAGAGATGGTGGGGTGTTTGAGGTGATGGGTGGTAGAGACGGTGGGGTGTTTGATGTGATGGGTGGTAGAGACGGTGGGGTGGTTGATGTGATGGGTGGTAGAGACGGTGGGGTGTTTGAGGTGATGGGAGGTGGAGATGGTGGGGTGTTTGAGGTGATGGGTGGTAGAGACGGTGGGGTGTTTGAGGTGATGGGTGGTGGAGACGGTGGGGTGGTTGAGGTGATGGGTGGTAGAGACGGTGGGGTGGTTGAGGTGATGGGTGGTAGAGACGGTGGGGTGGTTGAGGTGATGGGTGGTAGAGACGGTGGGGTGGTTGAGGTGATGGGTGGTAGAGACGGTGGGGTGGTTGAGGTGATGGGTGGTAGAGACGGTGGGGTGGTAGAGACGGTGGGGTGGTTGAGGTGATGGGTGGTAGAGACGGTGGGGTGGTAGAGACGGTGGGGTGGTTGAGGTGATGGGTGGTAGAGACGGTGGGGTGGTAGAGACGGTGGGGTGGTTGAGGTGATGGGTGGTAGAGACGGTGGGGTGGTTGAGGTGATGGGTGGTGGAGACGGTGGGGTGGTTGAGGTGATGGGTGGTAGAGACGGTGAGGTGTTTGAGGTGATGGGTGGTAGAGATGGTCGAGTGGTTGAGGTGATGGGTGGTAGGGATGATGGGTGGTAGGGACAGTGAATTCTGTAGCTGATGCATACTGCACCATAAGGTAGATGCCCTGATCCAAAGTTTCTCTCCTCTGTTTGACCTGCTGAGTTCGTTTAGCATATTGTCCATCTTACAAATTCCTGAGATCCCAATAAGGGCTTGGAAATATTTCACCACAGGATATACTCATGGCTCCATTCAAACCAATGACTGCCACACCCCAGAAACACACATAAAATGCTGGGGGAACTCAACAGGCCAGGCAGCATCTATGGAAAAGAGTACAGTCGACGTTTCAGGATGAGACCCTTTGGCAGGACTTGATTGTGATTGGTCTACCACTCCGCTCTGGAATATACCCCAAACACCACTTCCCTACTACAGAGTATGTTGGGGGGCAGGGGGGTGTCTGTGTTGTCATGAAACCTCCAACCTTATACATGTCCCAGAACAGCCAAAGCAATAAGAGCAGTGAGACAGTTAATCCCCACTCCCCCCTACACACGCTTTCCTGTTCGGTCCTCCGAAACCACAGTCACTCCGTTTAAAAGGTCCTGGGCTTACACACGACCTGCTTCTGTCCACCATTGATGTACTCTCCATATACCTTCCTTCTCCATCTTTCCCGTGTTCTTGCCCCATCTGTACACCCTTCCCCCTCCCCTGTACCCCAACACCTCCATCTTACCCTTCCCCTCTCCTGTACCCCAGCCCATCCTTGTACCCTACCCCCTCCACTGTACCCTTCCCCCTCCCCGTACCCATCCCCTCCTCGTGCCATTCCCCCTCCCCTGTACCCTCTCCACTCCCTCCTGTTTGTACCTTTCCCTGCTTGTGTATTATTTAACTCCATTTTACAGTTTCTCAGCATTTTCCAGTAGTTTAATTTGTTTAAATATAACTTTATAAAGGTAGGTTAATAGTAAATTTAACTTTAATCATGCATGAATGTTTGTGAGTATCAGAAATGCACTGCCCTTGGCTGGGGACATGTACGAACTGGATGCAGAGAGTACAGAGGGCTCTAGCTGACCTGACCCTCACTACGGAGGAACAGTGGCAGCAAATCGCTGCTTTATGAACTGGATGCAGAGAGTACAGGGGGCTCTAGCTGACCTGACCCTCACTACGGAGGAACAGTGGCAGCAAATCGCTGCTTTATGAACTGGATGCAGAGAGTACAGGGGGCTCACCGGCCAGGAAAAATTCCTGACTCCTCACCACAGCTAAATATGGGCTGCAAATCTCAAGCAGTTAGCAGGAGGGGGCAGACTACATATGCAAAACATATGGCAATAGTATTTGCTTTAAATATCAACATTAATGATTCTCCAGGGACTGGGGAATCTCAGCCTCCACCCAAGATATCAAGTGTCCATTTCCTTCCATCGATGTTGCCTGGCCCACTAAGTTCCACCCACATGCTGTGTGTTTCTGCCACCACGTAATGTGAGGGACACTAAACTCCATAATTATCCTGCTCAATCCACAACAATTCAACATTTCTCTGTATCAACCACCTTAACTTAACCACATACTTCAACAACACACCTGTTCATGTTAGTCTCGAAGCAATCAGTACGCTAGCTGGCATTTGGACTGTTTCCACTCCGAACTTTCACCGACACCATCACACAGGGCACTTGTGAATCTCCAAATCCAATGGACAATGACATGTCCCAGTGATCCGAACCAAAACAGAGCACTTGACTTCTACTGAGCATACGATTGACTGTTCTCAGAAAAAGGCAACGTCCAGGCTCTGTTCTTACATCTGAGATTACGGATAGGCCAGACAGTCAAGGAAAGTCAAGCAATTCAGGCAGAGGGGTAAAGATTGGAGAGCCGGGCAGAAAGAGGAACAAAGCAGGGAGGCAGATGATTGGAAATCAGTTATCAGGCAGGAGGAGCTGGGTTTAGTTCACTTCAAGAACTCCATTCCAAATCAATCATATGGTAACGACAATCCTGGCAACAATCCAGAAGGAGCAGTCTCCAGAGTCCATAGACACACATCCTTCCAAACGCTCTCCTGTCCCAGAATCGACAGCACAGAGAGGGCAGAGACTGGCTGACAGAGTGGCGGGGAAATGCAAGAGGCTGAGGGCAGGGAAGGGAGAGAGAAGTCAGGAACTGGGTAAGTGAGAGAAGGAGGTTGAGAAAGAGAAATTATATATCAGAGCATGTACAATGAACAGTGCTTTACGTTTTTCTCGATGCATTAAAACTAGTCACGAACTACACTGTTGCTCGTACCAACTCTTCCCGAACTCCCTCTCACCCACCTTCCATGAGTTCCCTCACTCTTCGAGCTCCTCGCTCTCCCCGAGATCCCTCACACAGCGGATGATTGGGGTCCAACAGAGCCCCTGCCCCCATGCCTCTTTACTCTCTGTTATTGCTGCCCCAGTAATAAATGGGCTCTACTTTTACACAATTTGGTTCTAACCATGAGTCAAAAGATAGACAAAACTCACTCCACATGGTCACCTGACATCCGCAGATTTGTAACGATGGCATAAGAAGCACTTTGGACTGATAAGAAGTTTACTAGATGTGGAGAAAGAGCAGAACCTGTAGGAGCTAAAAGCTGAACTTTGACTTTTGAATGAAGTGAGGGACCTGGTTGAGATACTCCAGGCAGCCAGAGGCCACAGGCCCATTACCTGGGGACCTGTTCCCTTTGCCTCTCAGCTTCACATGACTGGCCAGTTAACCTACCGACCCGACCGTCAAGGAAAAGAGGAGCAGAGCACCCAGGGAAAACCCGCACCAACATGCAAACTCCCCACAAATGACACGCGAGTTGAGGATGGACCCCGGGTGTAAGAAAGGCAGCCCCCCCCCACCCCGTTTTGCTGTCTGCCGGGCTGGCATTTTTACTTGACTCACCAGACGCTCCATCTCCTGCTCACGCAGCCTCTCATCCTTCTGCCGCTGGTGGTAGTCCACCAGGTCCTCCTCATTGCCCCCGAGGGAGCTGATGCTGCCAGCACGCTGACGGAAGCTGGGCGAGGGGCAACGATGGCCCAGGGGCCTCCCACCCTCGCAGCCCTGGAAGTGCAGTGGACTGGCAGGGAGGCTCCAGTTCCGAGCTGTGGGCTCCGACCCTGGGAAGAAGCCCCCGTTCTGCATGCAGCTGCGGCCCAGGGGACTGTCCCTCCCTCGCGAGCTCGGGGCTGCCCCGGGGCCACTCCTCAGGATGCCTGCCCCCTCGGCCTCCAGGCCCGAACGATGCTGCCGTGACCCCAGCCTCGGGAAGGGGTGGACAGGGAGCCCTTTAGGGCCAATAGAGGATGGGATTGGGGCAAAGGGGACCAGCTGGGCCTCAGTCACCCCATGCAGCTTGGGCAGTGAGCGGCTGTGAACCCCCATCTGCTGCAGACCGCCCCCAGCACCCAGCCTGGCTCGAGGAAGGGCCCCAGAAGCCCTCTCCTGCCCTATGTACCAGTAATCAGGGAGGCCAGGTGTCAGCTGCAGCCTACGGCCCATCCTGGGGCTAGAGGGCATGCTGGCCGACTCCTTCCCCCGACTTGAGCTCCAACCAGCCCTTTCTGGCCACCGACTGTCATCCCAGCCATAGAAGGGCTCTTGGCTTCTGGGCGGGCCCCACCTCCCCCAAGGTTGGTTAGAGGAGGGGGTCCGTGGGGAATTCAGTGGGATCGGAGAGCTGGAGAGGAACAGCTGCTGGGAGGTGCCAGCAGGCTGCAGCTGGGCTGGAGGAAGCAGGGGAGAGGCCAGCCGGGAGCTGTGAGAGGGCCGTCCATCAGCAGCGTGGGGGGCCTGAGCCTCGGGTCCTGGGCTGTGTCGAGTAGACTTCACTGGCTTGGCCTCTGCGTCCAGGAGACCTCCGCCGCTTGCCACTCGCAGGGCCGGTGAGTGTGCCAAGACCTGGCCGTTGGCAAGACCTGTCAGAGAGACGAGAAGTCAAGGCTATTTTCCTTCTGCCCCAAGGAGATCACCCGCCTGCATTCACCACCCCACAGAGAGCTCTGCTTCGTCACGAACTTGAGGAGATTTCTACAGATGTCTGGTGGAGTGCTTTCTGACTGACTCCATCAGCATCTGGCCAGAGGCTCCAATGCATGGGCTCCAATGCATGGGCTCCAATGCATGGGCTCAAAAGGGGCTGCAGAGGCTTGTGGACTCACTGAGCTGCATCACGGAGCTTCTCCAGAAGGTGGGGTCCCTCACCATCTGTAAGATGCCCTCCTCTTGCCACAGCATTGCGGAGGAGGAAAGGCACCTGGAGACCCACACTCAGCAACAGCTTCTTCTATTCGATTTCTGAACAGTCAGTCCATGGACACTACCATCTTTGTGCTATTTATTTACCTTTTGGTACCAATTTATAATTTTGTCCTCACACTGTAATATTGCTTCAATATTCACATATATCCGAGTCTGATCCCAAGTGTATGTCAACCTGTCAAGTGAACGGGAAACTCAAAGTGACAGAGGTCTCCCATTGGGAGAACATTCCCACAGGGATAAGGTACCCATCGATGGAGCATACCCAATGGGAGAGCGTTCCATAGGAAGAGGACTCACAATGTTGGAACATCCCTACCAGGAGAGGGTTGCTTCCCAATGAGATGGTTCTCCCGGGGAATGTCCCCACAGGTACAGTGCTTGAACTGGCAGAATGTTCCCAGCCAGTCGTTACCTGACATTACTAGCAAACCTCCCACAAGCCTTTCATTCCAGGGACAGTAACAGCATACACACACGGAGATGCCATCCAGCCCACTGGGTTAATGATAACAAGCAAGGGGTTAATCCCAACCGGCCTATTCCTTCCCATATTCCCATCAACTGCCCTCCGATCCAGACACTCAGCTACACAAACTCACAGTGGACAATTAAGCCGTCAACCTGCATGTCTCTAGGAGGTGCAAGGAAACCAGAGTACCGGGAACTGTCACTGTCAAAGTCAAAGTATGTTGATCAGAAAACCTTGATGTTCGTCTTCTTGCAGGCAGCCACAAAGAAACACAACAGAATCCACAATAAACCCCCAACGATGAAGATTGGCAAACATCCAATTTGTGAAAATAGAGCAAATCATGCAGATAGTAACAAAGTAAACAAATAAGACAGAGAACATGAACGGTAGAGTCTCTGAACATGAGTCCGCAGTCACGGACCCAGTTCAGCCCTGAGCTGAGTACAGTCAGTCCCGGAGTCCGATGGCCACAGGTCACAGGTCACGGACCCAGTTCAACATGGAGGTGAGTACAGTCAGCCCCAGAGTCCGATGGCCACAGGTCACAGGTCATGGACCCAGTTCAACATGGAGGTGAGTACAGTCAGTCCCGGAGTCCGATGGCCACAGGTCACAGGTCACGGACCCAGTTCAGCCCAGAGCTGAGTACAGTCAGTCCCGGAGTCCGATGGCCACAGGTCACAGGTCACAGACCCAGTTCAGCCCTGAGCTGAGTACAGTCAGTCCCGGAGTCCGATGGCCAAAGGTCACAGGTCACGGACCCAGTTCAACATGGAGGTGAGTACAGTCAGCCCCGGAGTCCGATGGCCACAGGTCACAGGTCACAGACCCAGTTCAGCCCTGAGCTGAGTACAGTCAGCCCCAGAGTCCGATGGCCACAGGTCACAGGTCACAGACCCAGTTCAGCCCTGAGCTGAGTACAGTCAGTCCCGGAGTCCGATGGCCACAGGTCACAGGTCACGGACCCAGTTCAACATGGAGGTGAGTACAGCAGCTACAGGGCATCAATCTGGTAGGTTTGTTCAAGATTCCTGCAGCACCTGTCTGATGGCAACAGCAAGAAGTGGGAAACCAGTCAAACGGAAGCAGAAGGGACAGGTTCAGCTATCACCAACACACCTACCACCCCACCTACCCGTGGAGTGATCACTCACCTACATCCGCACCAACCTGCGGAATAATCACTCACCTACCACCTCACCTACCTGTGGAGAGATCACTCACCTACCTCCCCACCTACCTGTGGAGTGATCACTCACTTACCACCCCACCTACCTGTGGAATGATCACTCACCTGCCTCCCCACCTACCTGTGGAGTGATCACTCACCTGCCTCCCCACCTACCTGTGGAGTGATCACTCACCTACCACCCCACCTACCCGTGGAGCGATCACTCACCTACCTGCCCACCTACCTGTGGAGTGATCACTCACCTACCTCCCCACCTACCTGTGGAGTGATAACTCACCTACCTCCCCACCTACCAGTGGAGTGATCACTCACCTACCTCCCCACCTACCCGTGGACTGATCACTCACCTACCGCCCCACCTACCGGTGGAGTGATCACTCACCTACCGCCCCACCTACCTGTGGAGTGATCACTCACCTACCTCCCCACCTACCGGTGGAGTGATCATTCACCTACCTGTGGAAAGATCACTCACCAACCTCCCTACCTACCTGTGGAATGATCACTCACCTACCTCCCTACCTACCCATGGAATGATCACTCACCTACCTCCCCACCTACCTGTGGAGTGATCACTCACCTACCTCCCCACCTACTTGTGGAGTGATCACTCACCTACCACCCCACCTACCTGTGGAGTGATCACTCACCTACCACCCCACCTACCTGTGGAGTGATCACTCACCTACCTCCTCACCTACCTGTGGAGTGATCACTCACCTACCTCCCCACCTACCTGTGGTGTGATCACTCACCTACCACCCCACCTACCCGTGGAGCGATCACTCACCTACCACCCCACCTACCTGTGGTGTGATCACTCACCTACCACCCCACCTACCGGTGGAGTGATCACTCACCTACCACCCCACCTACCTGTGGTGTGATCACTCACCTACCTCCCCACCTACCTGTGGAATGATCACTCACCTACCACCCCACCTACCTGTGGAGTGATCACTCACCTACCTCCCCACCTACCTGTGGAGTGATCACTCACCTACCTCCCCACCTACCAGTGGAATGATCACTCACCTACTTCCCCACCTACCTGTGGAGTGATCACTCACCTACCTCTCCACCTACCTGTGGAGTGATCACTCACCTACTTCCCCACCTACCTGTGGAGTGATCACTCACCTACCTCTCCACCTACCTGTGGAGTGATCACTCACCTACTTCCCCACCTACCTGTGGAGTGATCACTCACCTACCACCCCACCTACCTGTGGAGTGATCACTCACCTACCTCCCCACCTACCTGTGGAGTGATCACTCACCTACCTCCCCACCTACCAGTGGAATGATCACTCACCTACTTCCCCACCTACCTGTGGAGTGATCACTCACCTACCTCTCCACCTACCTGTGGAGTGATCACTCACCTACTTCCCCACCTACCTGTGGAGTGATCACTCACCTACCTCTCCACCTACCTGTGGAGTGATCACTCACCTACTTCCCCACCTACCTGTGGAGTGATCACTCACCTACCTCTCCACCTACCTGTGGAGTGATCACTCACCTACCTCTCCACCTACCTGTGGAGTGATCACTCACCTACCACCCCACCTACCTGTGGAGTGATCACTCACCTACCTCCTCACCTACCTGTGGAGTGATCACTCACCTACCTCCCCACCTACCTGTGGAATGATCACTCACCTACCACCCCACCTACCTGTGGAGTGATCACTCACCTACCTCCCCACCTACCTGTGGAGTGATCACTCACCTACCTCCCCACCTACCAGTGGAATGATCACTCACCTACTTCCCCACCTACCTGTGGAGTGATCACTCACCTACCTCTCCACCTACCTGTGGAGTGATCACTCACCTACTTCCCCACCTACCTGTGGAGTGATCACTCACCTACCTCTCCACCTACCTGTGGAGTGATCACTCACCTACTTCCCCACCTACCTGTGGAGTGATCACTCACCTACCTCTCCACCTACCTGTGGAGTGATCACTCACCTACCACCCCACCTACCTGTGGAGTGATCACTCACCTACCTCCCCACCTACCTGTGGAGTGATCACTCACCTACTTCCCCACCTACCTGTGGAGTGATCACTCACCTACCTCTCCACCTACCTGTGGAGTGATCACTCACCTACTTCCCCACCTACCTGTGGAGTGATCACTCACCTACCTCTCCACCTACCTGTGGAGTGATCACTCACCTACCACCCCACCTACCTGTGGAGTGATCACTCACCTACCTCCCCACCTACCTGTGGAGTGATCACTCACCTACCTCCCCACCTACCTGTGGAGTGATCACTCACCTACTTCCCCACCTACCTGTGGAGTGATCACTCACCTACCTCTCCACCTACCTGTGGAGTGATCACTCACCTACCTCTCCACCTACCTGTGGAGTGATCACTCACCTACCACCCCACCTACCTGTGGAATGATCACTCACCTACTTCCCCACCTACCTGTGGAGTGATCACTCACCTACCTCTCCACCTACCTGTGGAGTGATCACTCACCTACTTCCCCACCTACCTGTGGAGTGATCACTCACCTACCTCTCCACCTACCTGTGGAGTGATCACTCACCTACCACCCCACCTACCTGTGGAGTGATCACTCACCTACCTCCCCACCTACCTGTGGAGTGATCACTCACCTACCTCCCCACCTACCAGTGGAATGATCACTCACCTACTTCCCCACCTACCTGTGGAGTGATCACTCACCTACCTCCCCACCTACCTGTGGTGTGATCACTCACCTACCTGCCCACCTACCAGTGGAATGATCACTCACCTACCACCCCACCTACCTGTGGAGTGATCACTCACCTACCTCCCCACCTACCTGTGGAGTGATCACTCACCTACCGCCTCACCTACCTGTGGAGTGATCACTCACCTACCTCCCCACCTACCAGTGGACTGATCACTCACCTACCTCCCCACCTACCTGTGGAGTGATCACTCACCTACCTCCCCACCTACCAGTGGACTGATCACTCACCTACCTCCCCACCTACCAGTGGAATGATCACTCACCTACCACCCCACCTACCAGTGGAATGATCACTCACCTACCACCCCACCTACCTGTGGAGTGATCACTCACCTACCTCCCCACCTACCTGTGGTGTGATCACTCACCTACCTGCCCACCTACCAGTGGAATGATCACTCACCTACTTCCCCACCTACCTGTGGTGTGATCACTCACCTACCTCCCCACCTACCTGTGGTGTGATCACTCACCTACCTCCCCACCTACCTGTGGAGTGATCACTCACCTACCTCTCCACCTACCTGTGGAGTGATCACTCACCTACCAACCCACCTACCTGTGGAGTGACCAGGTGTGGAGATGCTCGCATTGTCAGGCTTCATGTCCTTTATCCGCTTTGCTTCCACAGGATGGTTGAAGCGAAAGTAGTTGGACTGGCCCAGGCACAGAATGCAGCCTGCGGGTAAAGTCATTGCAAAAGAAACTTAACTGTTGGTACCTCAGGAATCAAGACCTCTTCATGGCCCTTGAAAGACCCAGGGATTCATTCCCACTAATGACAAGCCAGAAAAGATTTGAAAGGGTTACGGGGTATGTTCATAGCTTCGTTAAAAAGTCACTTGAAGAGTGGAGAAGTTTTGCTGCAGACATTAAACTTGGTTCGGTTGTATCAGGAGTACTGCACTCAGCTTTAGTCATTTTAAAGGAGGGGATGAGGGTGCAGAAGATCATTGGTTGGGTTAGAGGGCAGATTGAGCAAACCTGGGTTGTTTTCCCCAAAGAGGCAAAGGTGGAGAGGTGTCCTGAAAGATGTGACGCAAGACACAGAGAGAGAGCACAGCCTGCATCCTTTTCCCAGCATGAGAATATCTCACCCCAAACGGGATGAATTCAAAGGCGGCGTGTGGGGCATGTTTTCTTCACAGAGTGGTGGCTGTCTGGAATGCACTGCTCGGGATACTGATACGATAGAGGAGGACGATGGAGTATGTGTACACAAAAGGGATTAGTTAATTAGTCTGCCCCATGGCTGACCAAAGGGTCTGCCGCTGTGCTGCTCCAGAACTCAGGCAGGACACACTGACTGTAGGCAAGCGTTGGCAATCTCCACAAACGCTACCCAGGCCCCTCTGTGCACAGTGCAGGGAATGCCTCATCTAATTCTTGTGAGCGGGTGGGATGAACAGTGATGGTGATTACTGGACGAGAGATGCAGAGACGCAGGCTCAAATCCCACTACTGCAGCCATGAAATTCAACTTGCATTAATGAAATAAACTTGGGACGGGTTTCAAAATAGATGTATTGGTAATAGTGACCATGAAGTTGCTGGACTGTGATTAAATGCAAACTAGGTTTTCGAAGCAGGGAAGCTTCTGTCCTCCCCTGTATTGTGACTAGAAACTCCAGTGAGGTCGACCTTAACTCCCTTCCGAGTTCAGTGCAGAATGCCTCCTCCCTTCTCCAAGCCAATTAACGACAGGCAGTAAATGCTAGTTCTACCTCAGATCACAAAGATGAAGACCAAAACAAAATTCACAGGATCCAGGAGATGGGCAAATCCAAACCCCATGTGTAAAACCAAGAAGACCCAAAAGTCACGAGATGTTGTATCTCCAGCCATTACAATCTCTCTCTCTCTCTCTCACACAGAGTGACACATACACTTCACTTTAACATACACACACGTGGTGTGTGGACGCTTGTGTGCATGAGGGGAAACATGAGCTGGGTGCAGGAGACAGTCATGGGGTGTGAGAGGAAGAAGGAGAGACATGGGAGCAGGTTAAAAGGGAGAGGTTGCAAAGGGGGGCAGAAGATGATGGGTTGACAGGTAAGGAGGGAGTAATGGGAACAAGGTAGGGGAGGGAGTGGAGGAAATGTTGGGAAAGGAGGAGTGACAGGAAAATAGGAAGGGATAGGCTTAGCAAAAGAGGTGAGAAAGGTAGCTAGGCACCTCAGCCCTTCAAGCACAGTCTTGCCACTGGTGCTGGGATTTGTCTGTTACTGTCACATGTATCATGTTACAGCAAGGAGCCTGTATTTACATGCTACAGCGAAGAGCCCGTATTTACATGTTACAACGAGAAGCCTGTATTTACGCGACACGGCGAGAAGCCTGTATTTAAATGACACAGCGAGGAGCCTGTATTTACATGACACGAGAATCCTGCATTTACATGACACAGCGAGTAGCCTGTGTTTACGTGATACAGTGAGGGGCCTGTGTTTATGCGACATGGCGAGGAGCCTGTATTTACATGACACGGCGAGAAGCCTGTATTTACACGCCACAGCGAGGAGCCTGTATTTACACGCCATTCAAACAGAATTCCACATCATCCAGTAATGGTTGCAATGCACAAGTTTGTTGTCTGTTTCCCTTTAAATAAAGGACACGATCATGACACGAGGAAGGCTCTTTGACCTGAAACATTAACTGCACCTCTCCTTCCACAGAAGCTACACTACCTACTGTGTGTTTCTAGTCTGGTCTGCTTCTACTTCACTTTCCAGCGTCTGCAGCCTTTTGATTTTCAAATCGCTGCCGGCTGAATATTGTCCAGCAGTGATGTTAGAACTCTCCCAAAACAATTGACCACTGAAAATGTTGCCTGATAGAGCCTCACCCACAGAGCTGTTCGCTGAATGTTTATTATTCATCCACCCCGTCCTAGACATCTGGAAAGCATTCCGTCTTCTCCAGACACACCAGATGTTTACTCCTGCTCGCTCTGCCAGATTCCTCTTTAAACTTCAATTTCCTTGCTCCAGTCGAAAGCAGTTTTTATTAAAAAAAAATTAGATGGCGCAGAGCAAAAACATACAGAATTCCTGGGATGTTTAATTGCCTACACTTCCCAAACAGGCATGGAAGCAAAGAAGTGGCAGAATACGGGGTGACAGAGGAACTGCAGCCACAACCATATTTGGTCAGAGTGAGGAAAGTATGATGCTGGCGTCAGTCCCAGAACAATTCCTGCTCTCAGTCACAGTGCTGCTGCTCCTGATCCATCTCTGAAGGACTGCGGCCAAACAATGGCATGCAGGCAAGTCAGAAACTTGTGGAATGCTGGAGGTATCTGTGAGTTCAGAATCATCGCCAGTAGTTGCAGAATCTGCACCTGAAGCAGAAGATTGCTGGTGAAGCTGGCATCATGTGCCAATCTCTCCGCAGAGTGAACCTTAGTGTCAGAAACAATGGGTATGGACAGCAGCTTTCCTTCGCTAATTTTGCTCTGGCAACTGTGCAAATTAAACAGTGTGGAGTTTTCTCGAGCAGAGGTCAAACTAGAGATACTGTGGATTCGGGTCATTTGGACCATTGGTTAATTGGGGCAGCCACTTATTTGGGACAACTCTGAAAGAAGAAAAGCTATTGAGAAAATAGTCAAGATTTCCTTTGCCTATTTGCGACAATACGTGACTTAGGATAGGAGACCATATAACAGTTACAGCACGGAAACAGGCCATCTCGGCCCTTCCATTCAGTGCCAAACGCTTACTCTCACCTAGTCCCACCGACCTGCACTCAGCCCATAACCCTCCATTCCTTTCCTGTCCATACACCTATCCAATTTTTTAAAAATGAAAACTGCCAAACAGTTTCTAATTAGCGTCAGTCGTGTGCACTTATGTAGCTTCACTATGATTTTGTCATTGGTAGTTGGTGAGAAATAAGCATAAAAACAATTCAGAACTCACTGAGGTTTCAAACTTGGAGATGCAAAAAATGGTGGGGAGTGAAAATGAAACTATTTCACTACTTCAGGAAGCTGGGAACTACGAGGGATAGAGGGATCAGAAGTGGAGAGAGAGAGCAGTTTCAAGTTCCAGGGTGTCAGGATCTCTGAGGACCTCACCTGGTCCCAACAAATCAATGTAGTTATAAAGAAGGCAAGACAGCGGCTATACTTTATTAGGAGTTTGAAGAGATTTGGTATGTCAACAAATACACTCAAAAATTTCTATAGATGTACCGTGGAGAGCATTCTGACAGGCTGTCTGGTATGGGGGGGGGGGGGGGGGGGCTACTGCACAGGACCGAAAGAAGCTGCAGAAGGTTGTAGATCTAGTCAGCTCCATCTTGGATACTAACCTACAAAGTACCCAGGACATCTTTAGGAAACGGTGTCTCAGAAGGGCAGCGTCCATTATTAAGGACCCCCATCACCCAGGGCATGCCCTTTTCTCACTGTTACCATCAGGTAGGAGGTACAGAAGCCTGAAAGCACACACTCAGCAATTCAGGAATAGTTTCTTCCCTTCTGCCATTGAATTCTTAAATTCTTAAATGGACATTGAACCCTTGGACACTACATCTTTTTTTTAAATATACAGTATTTCTGTTTTTTTAATCTGTTCAATATGCATGTACTGTAATTGATTTACTTATTACTATTATTTTCTTCTAGATTATGTATTGCATTGAACTGCAGCTGCTAAGCTAACAAACTTCACGTCACAGGCCAGTGATAAACCTGATTCTGATTCTGAGAATTTGAAGGTATTGACAATCATCTTGAATGTTACAATGAAAATGAAGATTTAGAGGATACAGCAGTTTCTAACTAGCATCAGTCACAGGTACTTATGTAACCATTAGATACTACACCATTCTCTGAACAAATAGTTTTTAAAATAGCATCAGTTGTGTATGCTTGTGTTATGTTATTCGTTTGGTTCGACCAATGCCAAATTAAAAGAGCAAACACGAGGAAATCTGCAGATGCTGGAAATTCGAACAACAACACACAAAATGCTGGTGGAACACAGCAGGCCAGGCAGCATCTATAGGAAGAAGCACTGTCGACGTTTTGGGCCGAGACCCTTCGTCAGGACTAACTGAAAGGAGAGATACTAAGAGATTTGAAAGTAGTGGGGGGGGGGGGAGAGGGGAAATGCAAAATGATAGGAGAAGACCGGAGGGGGTGGGATGAAGCTAAGAGCTGGAAAGGTGATTGGCGAAAGTGATACAGAGCTGGAGAAGGGAAAGGATCATGGGACGGGAGGTCTCCGGAGAAAGCAATGGGGGGGGGGGTGGGGAAGCACCAGAGGGAGATGGAGAACAGGCAGGGTGATGGGCAGAGAGAGAGAAAAAAAACAAACAACTAAATATGTCAGGGATAGGGTAAGAAGGGGAGGAGGGGCATTAACGGAAGTTAGAGAAGTCAATGTTCATGCCATCAGGTTGGAGGCTATCCAGCCGGTATATAAGGTGTTGTTCCTCCAACCTGACTGTGGATTCATCTTGACAATAGAGAAGGCCATGGATAGACATATCAGAATGGGAATGGGACGTGGAATTAAAATGTGTGGCCACAGGGAGATCCTGCTTTCTCTGGCGGACCTAGCGTAGGTGTTCCGCGAAACGGTCTCCCAGTCTGGAATCCAAAAAGAAGCGAAGAGCTTTGAGACCGTCCGGGTGGGGGATGGAGGTATATAGGGACTGGACGTCCATGGTGAAAATAAGGCGGTGGGGGCCAGGGAACTTAAAATTATTGAAAAAATTCAAAGCATGAGAAGTGTCATGAACATAGGTGGGAAGAGATTGAACAAGGGGGGATAAAACAGTGTCAAGGTATGCAGAAATGAGTTCAGTGGGGCAGGAGCAAGCTGAGACAATAGGTCTACCTGGACAGGCAGGTTTGTGGATCTTGGTTAGGAGGTAGAAACAGGAAGTGCAGGGTGTGGGAACTATGAGGTTGGTGGTAATGGATGGGAGATCCCCAGAGCTGATAAGGTTAGTAATGGTATAGGAGACAATGGCCTGGTGCTCCTTAGTGGGGTCATGATCAAGGGGTAAATAAGAGGAGGTATCAGAGAGTTGTCGCTGTGCCTCGGCCAGGTAGAGGTCAGTACGCCAGACAACAACAGCTCCCCCCTTATCAGGACGGTCTCAAAACTCTTTGCTTCTTTTTGGATTCCAGACCTAACCAATTCCCCTCGACCACCACTCTCCTCTGTCTAGCGGAATTAGTTCTTACTCTCAATAATTTCTTCTTTCGCTCCTCCCACTTCCTCCAAACCAAGGGTGTAGCCATGGATCCTGCATGGGTCCCAGTTATGCCTGCCTTTTTGTTGGCTTTGTGGAACAGTCCATGTTCCGAGTCTATACAGGTATCCGTCCCCCTCTTGTCTTTCGCTACATCGACGACTGCATTGGCGCTGCCTCCTGCACGCATGCTGAGCTCGTTGACTTCATTAACTTTGCCTCCAGCTTTCACCCTGCCCTTAAATTTACCTGGTCCATTTCCGACACCTCCCTCTCCTTTCTTGATCTTTCTGTCTCCATCTCTGGAGACGGCTTATCTACTGATATCTACTATAAGCCTACAGACTCTCACAGCTACCTGGACTATTCCTCTTCCCACCCTGTCTCTTGCAAAAATGCTATCCTCTTCTCACAATTCCTCCGTCTCTGCCGCATCTGCTCCCAGGATGAGGCTTTTCATTCCAGGACGAAGGAGGTGTCTTCCTTTTTAAACAAAGGGGCTTCCCTTCTTCCACCATCAACTCTGCTCTCAAACGCATCTCTCCCATTTCCCGCACATCTGCCCTCACCCCATCCGCCCGCCACCCCACTCAGGATAGGGTTCCCCTTGTCCTCACCTACTACCCCACCAGCCTCCAGGTCCAACATATAATTCTCCGTAACTTCCGCCATCTCCAACAGGATCCCACTACCAAGCACATCTTTCCCTCCCCCCACTTCTGCTTTCCGCAGGGATCGCTTCCTACGCAACTCCCTTGTCCACTCGTCCCCCCCCCCATCCCTTCCCACTGATCTCCCTCTTGGCACTTATCCTTGTAAGCGGAACAAGTGCTACACCTGCCCTTACACTTTGTTAAGTTGTGTTGGTTGCTAACGTCAGTGATGTATTTCACTCTACCTGTGATAAGCACATGAATCCGAATCTGAACCTGAATCAACATAATGGTCTGGGCTAATGCTGAAAATGGAGATGGTGCAGCGAAGATTCACAAGGATAGTTATAAGGAGAGGAGGGATAGGCCGAGGATGTTTTACAGGAGTGAAAGAGCGTGAGGTTGAACCTTATAGAGGTTTACAAAATCATGAGAGATATAAATAAGGCAGATGTCAGATGATGAGTCTTTTTCCCAGATTACTGGAGTCTAAAGTCAGGGGTTGAATTTTAATGTGAGGGGGAAAGATTTGAAGGGATCCTAAGGGGCATTTTTGACACATTTTAATTCTGATTGCCATTCCCTTTCTAACATATCATCTTCTTGTGCCAAACTGAGGCCACCTTATAACCAAAGCCTTCAAGTCCTTATAATATCCTTGTGAATCTTATCTACACCACCTCCATTTACAGCGTTCGCCCAGACCATTATGTTGATTCAGGTCCAGATTCAGGGAGGAGGAGCAAGGTCTTATATTCCGACTTGGTAGCCTCCAACCTGATGGCATGGAATATGGATTTCTCCTTCTGGTATAAAAAAATTCCCTCCCCTTCCCCATTTCTTCTATTCCCTACCTCTTACCTCTTCTCACCTGCCTATCACCTCCCCTGTGTCCCCTTCTTCCCTTGCTCCTCTGGTCCTCTCTCCTCTCCTATCACATTCCTTCTCCAATCCTTGACCTTTCCTACCCACCTGGCTTCATCTATCACCTTCCAGCCAGCCTCCTTCCCCCCCACTCCAACACTTTTTATTCTGACATCTTCCTTCCTCCTTTTCAGTCTGAAGAAGGGTCTTGACCGGAAATGCCAACTGTTCATTCATTTCCATAGATGCTGCCTGACCTCCAGCATTTTGTGTGTGTTGTTCTGGTTGTCCAGCATCTGCAGAGTTTCTGGTGTTTATTTTTTTACACCTGTTGGTGGGTACGTTGAACAAGTAATCAGAGGAAATGCTGTAGGTGGATATAATTATTGTGTTTACTAAGTATTTGGACAGATCAATCCAGAGGAAAGGTGTAGACGGATAGAGGCCATGAGACACAAAGAGCTGGCTGAAGGGTCATCTCTTTGAACCTAATGTTCTTTCCCCCTCACCCCCCCCCCCCCATGTGCCATTCCTAGGTGTGGGTGTGAGCTGAGCAAGACAAGGTCAGCCCCATCTGGGACAACAGCCAAACACAGGATAAACAAAAGCAAAGAGAAAATTCCTTCTCAGATGAATATTTTCTATAGGTCAGTGAGAGGTGAATGCTGGAAAGGAGGAGTGGTTAAAGAGATTGAGAAGTTTAAAACTGGATACCTTTTTAAATACAGTGGGTTCTGGTTAAATGGAACACAGTGGGACCAGTACATTTTGGCCCAAGTAAGCAGTTAGCTGAAGTTTCACAGAAATAAATTAAATGAGCAACAAATTATATATTTAAATGAAATAAAGAACAAATTAGAACACTATCAATATTGCTCCATTACTATAAAACAGTGTAATAGTTCCTAATCAAGACAAAGCAATTCATCCAGTGTACAGAGCCGAGCTCTTTTGATTGACTGTGAATGAACAAAGCCAGTGCTGATAACGGACTGTCTTCATTGTCTTCCTGCATGAAGTAGTGTCAAAAATCATTGTCTTTTAATTTGGCACACAAAATGCTGGTGGAACACAGCAGGCCAGGCAGCATCTATAGGGAGAAGCACTGTCGACGCTTGGCAGCCACACCTTCCAGTGCCAACCAACAGAACCTAATGATGTGCCTGCACATTCCAGTGCCAACCAACAAAACCTAACGATGAGCTGGGGGCAGCCCACACCTTCCAGTGCCAACCAACAGAACCTAATGATGTGCCTGCACATTCCAGTGCCAACCAACAAAACCTAACGATGAGCTGGGGGCAGCCCACACCTTCCAGTGTCAACCAACAGAACCTAATGATGTGCCTGCACATTCCAGTGCCAACCAACAAAACCTAACGATGAGCTGGGGGCAGCCCACACCTTCCAGTGCCAACCAACAGAACCTAATGATGTGCCTGCACATTCCAGTGCCAACCAACAAAACCTAACGATGAGCTGGGGGCAGCCCACACCTTCTAGTGCCAACCAACAGAACCTAATGATATACCCACACATTCCAGTGCCAACATACCATGCCCACGATGTTCAGCGGTGCAACACAAACAGCAATTCCCATTCCTCCTTCCCACCCACAGGGCTTCAAACCAGGGCAAACCATCACTGGCCTGCAGTTCGTGGATTTGCAAACACTGGGCTTCGATTTCCCCAGTGGACTTGGAGAGATTCACAGTCCCAGCCTTCTGTAGACTTCGAGTCGACTTTCAACATCGATGCCAAGGCTCACCACTGAGGACTCTGAACACTAGATCGTGAATCTGGACTCGCTGATGGAGGGACCCCAAACACCAGACTTTGAACTCCAGGTTTGCTGACCCATGTACCTAGGAAGTCACGGGTTCCTACCTCTTTCTGCCAGGTACTCTTTCAAGACCGGTTGTTCTGAGCAGAGACCAGGCCCAACAGGGTCATATCCACCTGAACTCTGCGACCGAAGAACAGACGGTCTTTCTGACAGGCCACTCCTTCGTATTGTGCCTCACGCTCAGACCCTCATGCCTTTGTCTGATCATTTATCATAATCGCTACTTCTGGAATCCTGATGTCATTCTTCTCCCTCCCACTCCCCCACCCCCATTACCAAAGTCACTTTGAAAATACTTCATTCGCTCTCAAGTATTTTAGCAACTCCCAAATTTGTGAAATGCAGCATTTACAAAAGTAGAGCACAATGTGGCTTGTTCAGGACCATTTACAGGCAGTTAGTACAAATTCTTCTCCAGAGCACGTTGCCATGGAAATAATTGGGTTGTATAGAACAGCACAACACAGCAACAGGCTCATCGGCCCAGAATGTCAGCTGAACACAGTGTCAAACCAATCTAAATGCCCTCTCTCTATTCATGTTCCGTATCCCTCCACTCCCTGCAGATTCTAAAAGCTCTATCATTTCTGCTTCCACTACCCCCGCCCCGCCCCACCCCGCCCGGCAGACCATTCCAGGAGCCCAACATTGTGAAAAACACTTGTCACACTCATCTCTTTTGAATTTTGCTCTCTCTCACCCTAAATGTGCATCACATCCTCTTGAACTTGACACCTCTACCCTGGGGAAAAATTCTGACTCTTTCCCCTGTCTTTTCCCCTCATAATTTTATAAACTTCTATCAGATCTCTCCTCAATCTCTAGTGCTCTGCAGAAAAGAACACAACCCCTCCTTATGGCTCATACCCGCTAACTCAGGCAGCACCCCGGTGAATCTCTTCTGAGCCCTTTCCAAAGCCACCTTGTAACAAGTCACTCAGAATCGTACTGCAGACTCCGCAACTTCCTGACCCTATGCCCCAAACATGCCATACACTTTGCCACCCTATCCACTTTCAGACCTGCACCCCAAGATCTCTCTGTACACGCCTTGTCTCAACCCACTTGAAAAATACTGCATTCCCTATCAAGTGTTCTGGGAAGTCCTGGAATTGTGAAATGTAGCATATATATATATGGAAAGAGGAAAAAGCTGTGAACAACACAAGATGATTCACTTCGGGATTGTTTACATGCAGCAAATGCAAATTCCTCCGGAGCACAACTGGTTATTCTGAGCACTTGCCCCAAGCCAGAGTGTTTCCTTTCTCCATCCAGAGAACCAACCTTGAGGAACTGAGGTAACCCGGGGCACTAGGCTGCCAGTGGAGACAAACACATTCCACCCCCAACTGCACCAATTTGTGCCAGGTTTCAGAACCAAGGTCAAAGGCCAGTTTGTTTTGGAGCACAGCTGTAATTTAGTCAGGATGTGAAAAATTTGGAGGGTAACAGAAAGCTGAGAAAACGCCAGCCACTAGCCACTGACGAGGTTCAGATATAAACATCAAACCTTCAGGGCAGAGTCCTGGCAATTTCTAAGCTTTAATTAAAGCAGGTTCTGGCTGCATTAATTTTAGCCACACTGAAATCGGGCCGTGAACTGTATGAATAACCGAGGGATTTTGCAGACGGATTTGTTCCACTGGACATACTGCTCACTTTTTAAATGAATGAGCAAGAGAAGGATTGTGAAATGTTACACAGAGTCACACAAACACATTTGAGCCACACTATAAAAACTGAAACTGACCCTTGTGTGGTGAGATGCAATAAGCCCTATCAACTTGGCTTTCTATACAACGTTCAAAGCCCTAATCCACTCCAACGTATTTCTGAGGTATCACAATGTTACTTCAGGGATAAAGATTAGCCAGAACAGTGTGGAAACTATCTCAACCCCACCCAGCCCATTCTCTGTAGAGACTGAGCCAGAGGATATCTAGAAGATAAAGGCTTAGTTGAACATCTCGCCAGCTCTGAAAACCTCCCTCAGAATTAATCGGGACTGGATTTTTTTGTCTGTGTCTAGAATTGGATCTGAACTACAGCAAGCACTCTACAGGCCGAATCACTCCAGTCCTCCACCCTCAAGATGTGACTAGTGCCAGACCACAGAAAGTCCGGGCACAGAAATTGCTCCAGTCATCTTCCTCTGAGCAGAACTGTTCGCTTTAAGTATAGATACTCCCCAAGTTACATAGGGTTCCAAGAAACATCCACAACCCAAGGCTTCAGTAAATCAGAAAGGCTGTTGGCAGAGATCACTGCATACTGAGATTGCAAACCTTGTACTGATTGGTTGATTAACTACAAATTAGTATAGATCTTGGTTCATTTTAGATCAATGATCGCACTACACCCCAAGTGATCGCACTACACCCCAAGTGATTGCACTACAATGAGTGATCGCACTACACCCCGAGTGATCGCAATACAATGAGTGATTGCACTACAATGAGTGATCGCACTACACCCCGAGTGATCGCACTACAATGAGTGATCGCACTACACCACGAGGGATCGCACTACACCCTGAGGGATCACACTGCATCCCAAGTGATCACACTACAATGAGTGATTGCACTACAATGAGTGATCGCACTACACCCCGAGGGATCGCACTACACCCCGAGGGATCACACTACACCCCGAGGGATCGCACTACAATGAGTGATTGCACTATAATGAGTGATTGCACTACAATGAGTGATCGCACTACACCCCGAGTGATCGCACTACAATGAGTGATTGCACTACACCCCAAGTGATCGCACTACAATGAGTGATTGCACTACACACCAAGTGATCGCACTACAATGAGTGATTGCACTACACCCCAAGTGATCGCACTACAATGAGTGATTGCACTACACCCCAAGTGATCGCACTGCACCCCGAGGGATTGCACTACACTCTGAGGGATCGCACTACAATGAGTGATTGCACTACACCCCAAGTGATCACACTACACCCCAAGTGATCGCAATGCACCCCGAGGGATCGCACTACAATGAGTGATTGCACTACAATGAGTGATCGCACTACAATGAGTGATTGCACTACACCCCAAGTGATCGCACTACAATGAGTGATTGCACTACAATGAGTGATTGCACTACACCCCAAGTGATCGCACTACACCTCGAGGGATCGTACTACACCCCAAGTGATCACACTACACCCTAAGGGATCGCACTACACCTCGAGGGATCGCACTACAATGAGTGATTGCACTACACCCCGAGGGATCACACTACACCCCAAGGGATCGCACTACAATGAGTGATTGCACTACAATGAGTGATTGCACTACACCCCAAGTGATCGCACTACACCTCGAGGGATCGTACTACACCCCAAGTGATCGCACTACACCCCGAGGGATCGCACTACACCCCGAGGGATCGCACTACAATGAGTGATTGCACTATAATGAGTGATTGCACTACAATGAGTAATCGCACTACACCCCGAGTGATCGCACTACAATGAGTGATTGCACTACACCCCAAGTGATCGCACTACAATGAGTGATTGCACTACACACCAAGTGATCGCACTACAATGAGTGATTGCACTACACTCTGAGGGATCGCACTACAATGAGTGATTGCACTACACCCCAAGTGATCACACTACACCGCAAGTGATCGCACTGCACCCCGAGGGATTGCACTACACTCTGAGGGATCGCACTACAATGAGTGATTGCACTACACCCCGAGGGATCGCACTATACCCCAAGTGATCGCACTACAATGAGTGATTGCACTACACCCCAAGTGATCGCACTACAATGAGTGATTGCACTACAATGAGTGATTGCACTACACCCCAAGTGATCGCACTACACCTCGAGGGATCGTACTACACCCCAAGTGATCACACTACACCCTAAGGGATCGCACCACACCTCGAGGGATCGCACTACAATGAGTGATTGCACTACACCCCGAGGGATCACACTACACCCCAAGGGATCGCACTACAATGAGTGATTGCACTACAATGAGTGATTGCACTACAATGAGTGATTGCACTACACCCCAAGTGATCGCACTACACCTCGAGGGATCGAACTACACCCCAAGTGATCGCACTACAATGAGTGATTGCACTACAATGAGTGATTGCACTACACCCCAAGTGATCGCACTACACCTCGAGGGATCGTACTACACCCCAAGTGATCACACTACACCCTAAGGGATCGCACTACACCTCGAGGGATCGCACTACAATGAGTGATTGCCTACACCCCGAGGGATCACACTACACCCCAAGGGATCGCACTACAATGAGTGATTGCACTACAATGAGTGATTGCACTACACCACGAGGGATCGCACTACACCCCAAGGGATCGCACTACAATGAGTGATCGCACTACAATGAGTGATTGCACTACACCCCGAGGGATCGCACTACACCCCAAGGGATCGCACTACAATGAGGGATCGCACTACAATGAGTGATTGCACTACACCCCGAGTGATCGCACTACAATGAGTGACTGCACTACACCCCAAGTGATCGCACTACAATGAGTGATTGCACTACACCCCAAGTGATCGCACTACAATGAGTGATTGCACTACACCCCAAGTGATCGCACTACACCCCAAGTGATCGCACTACACTCTGAGGGATCGCACTACAATGAGTGATTGCACTACACCCCAAGTGATCACACTACACCCCAAGTGATCGCACTACACCCCAAGTGATCGCAGTACACTCTGAGGGATCGCACTACAATGAGTGATTGCACTACACCCCAAGTGATCACACTACACCCCAAGTGATCACACTACACCCCAAGTGATCGCACTACACTCTGAGGGATCGCACTACAATGAGTGATTGCACTACACCCCAAGTGATCACACTACACCCCAAGTGATCACACTACACCCCAAGTGATCGCACTACACTCTGAGGGATCGCACTACAATGAGTGATCGCACTACAATGAGGGATCGCACTACACCCCGAGGGATCGCACTACAATGAGTGATCGCACTACTCCCCGAGGGATCGCACTACAATGAGGGATCGCACTACACCCCAAGGGATCGCACTACAATGAGTGATTGCACTACACCCCAAGTGATCGCACTACACCCCAAGTGATCGCACTACAATGAGTGATTGCACTACACCCCAAGTGATCGCACTACACCCCAAGTGATCGCACTACACTCTGAGGGATCACACTACAATGAGTGATTGCACTACACCCCAAGTGATCACACTACACCCCAAGTGATCGCACTGCACCCCGAGGGATTGCACTACAATGAGTGATTGCACTACAATGAGTGATCGCACCACACACCGAGGGATCGCACTACACCCCAAGTGATCGCACTACAATGAGTGATTGCACTACACCCCAAGTGATCGCACTACACCCCAAGTGATCGTACTACACCCCAAGTGATCGCACTACACCCCAAGTGATCGCACTACACTCTGAGGGATCGCACTACAATGAGTGATTGCACTACACCCCAAGTGATCACACTACACCCCAAGTGATCGCACTGCACCCCGAGGGATCGCACTACAATGAGTGATCGCACTACACCCCAAGGGATCGCACTACAATGAGTGATTGCACTACACCCCAAGTGATCGCACTACACCCCAAGTGATCGCACTACAATGAGTGATTGCACTACACCCCAAGTGATCGCACTACACCCCAAGTGATCGCACTACACTCTGAGGGATCGCACTACAATGAGTGATTGCACTACACCCCAAGTGATCACACTACACCCCAAGTGATCGCACTGCACCCCGAGGGATCGCACTACACCCCAAGTGATCGCACTACAATGAGTGATTGCACTACACACCAAGTGATCGCACTACACCCCAAGTGATCGCACTGCACCCCGAGGGATCGCACTACAATGAGTGATCGCACTACACCCCAAGTGATCGCACTACAATGAGTGATTGCACTACACCCTGAGGGATCGCACTACAATGAGTGATTGCACTACACCCCAAGTGATCGCACTACAATGAGTGATTGCACTACACCCCAAGTGATCGCACTACAATGAGTGATTGCACTACACCCCAAGTGATCGCACTACACCCTGAGGGATCGCACTACAATGAGTGATTGCACTACACCCCAAGTGATCGCACTACACCCCAAGTGATCGCACTACAATGAGTGATTGCACTACACCCCAAGTGATCGCACTACACCCCAAGTGATCGCACTACAATGAGTGATTGCACTACACCCCAAGTGATCGCACTACACCCTGAGGGATCGCACTACAATGAGTGATTGCACTACACCCCAAGTGATCGCACTACACCCCGAGGGATCGCACTACAATGAGTGATTGCACTACAATGAGTGATTGCACTACACCCCGAGGGATCGCACTACAATGAGTGATCGCACTACAATGAGTGATTGCACTACAATGAGTGATTGCACTACACCCCAAGTGATCGCACTACAATGAGTGATTGCACTACACCCCAAGTGATCGCACTACACCCCAAGTGTTCTCACTACACCCCAAGTGTTCTCACTACACCCCGAGGGATCGCACTACACCCCGAGGGATCGCACTACAATGAGTGATTGCACTACACCCCGAGTGATCGCACTACAATGAGTGATTGCACTACACCCCAAGTGATCGCACTACACCCCAAGTGTTCTCACTACACCCCAAGTGTTCTCACTACACCCCAAGTGATCGCACTACACCCCGATGGATCGCACTACACCCCGAGGGATCGCACTACAATGAGTGATTGCACTACACCCCGAGTGATCGCACTACAATGAGTGATTGCACTACACACCAAGTGATCGCACTACAATGAGTGATTGCACTACAATGAGTGATTGCACTACACCCCAAGTGATCGCACTACAATGAGTGATTGCACTACACCCCAAGTGATCGCACTACAATGAGTGATTGCACTACACACCAAGTGATCGCACTACACCCCAAGTGATCGCACTACAATGAGTGATTGCACTATACCCCAAGTGATCGCACTACAATGAGTGATTGCACTACACACAAAGTGATCGCACTACAATGAGTGATTGCACTACACCCCAAGTGATCGCACTACAATGAGTGATTGCACTACACCCCAAGTGATCGCACTACACCCCAAGTGATCGCACTACACTCTGAGGGATCGCACTACAATGAGTGATTGCACTACACCCCAAGTGATCACACTACACCCCAAGTGATCGCACTGCACCCCGAGGGATCGCACTACAATGAGTGATTGCACTACAATGAGTGATCGCACTACACCCCGAGGGATCGCACTACACCCCAAGTGATCGTAGTACACCCCAAGTGATCGCACTACACCTCGAGGGATCGTACTACACCCCAAGTGATCGTACTACACCTCGAGGGATCATACTACACCCCAAGTGATCGCACTACACCTCGAGGGATCGTACTACACCCCAAGTGATCGCACTACAATGAGTGATTGCACTACAATGAGTGATTGCACTACACCCCAAGTGATCGCACTACACCTCGAGGGATCGTACTACACCCCAAGTGATCACACTACACCCTAAGGGATCGCACTACACCTCGAGGGATCGCACTACAATGAGTGATTGCACTACACCCCGAGGGATCACACTACACCCCAAGGGATCGCACTACAATGAGTGATCGCACTACAATGAGTGATTGCACTACACCCCGAGGGATCGCACTACACCCCAAGGGATCGCACTACACCCCGAGTGATCGCACTACAATGAGTGATTGCACTACACCCCAAGTGATCGCACTACACCCCAAGTGATCGCACTACAATGAGTGATTGCACTACACCCCAAGTGATCGCACTACACCCCAAGTGATCGCACTACACTCTGAGGGATCGCACTACAATGAGTGATTGCACTACACCCCAAGTGATCGCACTGCACCCCGAGGGATCGCACTACAATGAGTGATCGCACTACTCCCCGAGGGATCGCACTACAATGAGGGATCGCACTACACCCCAAGGGATTGCACTACAATGAGTGATTGCAATACAATGAGTGATCGCACTACACCCCGAGGGATCGCACTACACCCCAAGTGATCGTACTACACCCCAAGTGATCGCACTACACCTCGAGGGATCGTACTACACCCCAAGTGATCGCACTACACCTCGAGGGATCGTACTACACCCCAAGTGATCGCTCTACACCTCGAGGGATCGTACTACACCCCAAGTGATCACACTACACCCTAAGGGATCGCACTACACCCCAAGTGATCACACTACACCCTAAGTGATCGCACTACTCCCCGAGGGATCGCACTACAATGAGGGATCGTACTACACCCCAAGTGATCGCACTACAATGAGTGATTGCACTACACCCCAAGTGATCGCACTACACCCCAAGTGATCACACTACACCCCAAGTGATCGCACTACAATGAGGGATCGTACTACACCCCAAGTGATCGCACTACACCCCAAGTGATCGCACTACAATGAGGGATCGTACTACACCCCAAGTGATCGCACTACACCCCAAGTGATCGCACTACACTCTGAGGGATCACACTACAATGAGTGATTGCACTACACCCCAAGTGATCACACTACACCCCAAGTGATCGCACTGCACCCCGAGGGATTGCACTACAATGAGTGATTGCACTACAATGAGTGATCGCACTACACCCCGAGGGATCGCACTACACCCCAAGTGATCGTACTACACCCCAAGTGATCGCACTACACCTCGAGGGATCGTACTACACCCCAAGTGATCGCACTACACCTCGAGGGATCGTACTACACCCCAAGTGATCGCTCTACAATGAGTGATTGCACTACACCCCAAGTGATCGCACTACACCCCAAGTGATCGTACTACACCCCAAGTGATCGCACTACACCTCGAGGGATCGTACTACACCCCAAGTGATCACACTACACCCTAAGGGATCGCACTACACCTCGAGGTATCGCACTACAATGAGTGATTGCACTACACCCCGAGGGATCACACTACACCCCAAGGGATCGCACTACAATGAGTGATCGCACTACACCCCGAGGGATCGCACTACAATGAGTGATTGCACTACACCCCAAGTGATCGCACTACAATGAGTGATTGCACTACATTGAGTGATTGCACTACACCCCAAGTGATCGCACTACAATGAGTGATTGCACTACACCCCAAGTGATCGCACTACACTCTGAGGGATCGCACTACAATGAGTGATTGCACTACACCCCAAGTGATCACACTACACCCCAAGTGATCGCACTGCACCCTGAGGGATCGCACTACAATGAGTGATTGCACTACAATGAGTGATCGCACTACACCCCGAGGGATTGCACTACACCCCAAGTGATCGTACTACACCCCAAGTGATCGCACTACACCTCGAGGGATCGTACTACACCCCAAGTGATCGCACTACAATGAGTGATTGCACTACACCCCAAGTGATCGCACTACACCTCGAGGGATCGCACTACAATGAGTGATTGCACTACACCCCGAGGGATCACACTACACCCCAAGGGATCGCACTACAATGAGTGATCGCACTACACCCCGAGG
Source organism: Hypanus sabinus (assembly GCF_030144855.1). Lineage (NCBI taxonomy): Eukaryota > Metazoa > Chordata > Chondrichthyes > Myliobatiformes > Dasyatidae > Hypanus > Hypanus sabinus. The sequence continues at coordinate 99,700,875 of NC_082709.1, forward strand.
GATCGCACTACAATGAGTGATTGCACTACACCCCAAGTGATCGCACTACAATGAGTGATCGCACTACAATGAGTGATTGCACTACACCCCGAGGGATCGCACTACACCCCAAGGGATCGCACTACACCCCGAGTGATCGCACTACAATGAGTGATTGCACTACACCCCAAGTGATTGCACTACAATGAGTGATCGCACTACAATGAGTGATTGCACTACACCCCGAGGGATCGCACTACACCCCAAGGGATCGCACTACACCCCAAGTGATCGTACTACACCCCAAGTGATCGCACTACACCCCAAGTGATCGCACTACAATGAGTGATTGCACTACACCCCAAGTGATCGCACTACAATGAGTGATTGCACTACACCCCAAGGGATCGCACTACACCCCAAGGGATCACACTACAATGAGTGATTGCACTACACCCCAAGTGATCGCACTACAATGAGTGATCGCACTACAATGAGTGATTGCACTACACCCCGAGGGATCGCACTACACCCCAAGTGATCGCACTACAATGAGTGATCGCACTACAATGAGTGATTGCACTACAATGAGTGATTGCACTACACCCCAAGTGATCGCACTACAATGAGTGATTGCACTACAATGAGTGATTGCACTACACCCCGAGGGATCGCACTACACCCCAAGTGATCGCACTACAATGAGTGATCGCACTACAATGAGTGATTGCACTACAATGAGTGATTGCACTACACCCCGAGGGATCGCACTACACCCCAAGTGATCGCACTACAATGAGTGATCGCACTACAATGAGTGATCGCACTACAATGAGTGATTGCACTACACCCCGAGGGATCGCACTACACCCCGAGGGATCGCACTACAATGAGTGATCGCACTACAATGAGTGATTGCACTACAATGAGTGATTGCACTACACCCCAAGTGATCGCACTACAATGAGTGATTGCACTACACCCCAAGTGATCGCACTACAATGAGTGATTGCACTACACCCCAAGTGATCGCACTACACCCCAAGTGATCGCACTACAATGAGTGATTGCACTACACCCCAAGTGATCGCACTACACCCCAAGTGATCGCACTACAATGAGTGATTGCACTACACCCTGAGGGATCGCACTGCAATGAGTGATTGCACTACACCCCAAGTGATCGCACTACAATGAGTGATTGCACTACACCCCAAGTGATCGCACTACACCCCAAGTGATCGCACTACAATGAGTGATTGCACTACACCCTGAGGGATCGCACTGCAATGAGTGATTGCACTACACCCCAAGTGATCGCACTACACCCCGAGGGATCGCACTACAATGAGTGATTGCACTACAATGAGTGTTTGCACCACACCCCGAGGGATCGCACTACAATGAGTGATCGCACTACAATGAGTGATTGCACTACAATGAGTGATTGCACTACACCCCAAGTGATCGCACTACAATGAGTGATTGCACTACACACCAAGTGATCGCACTACAATGAGTGATTGCACTACACACCAAGTGATCACACTACACCCCAAGTGATCGCACTACAATGAGTGATTGCACTACACACCAAGTGATCACACTACACCCCAAGTGATCGCACTACAATGAGTGATCGTACTACACCCCAAGTGATCGCACTACTTCTCGAGGGATCGCACTACAATGAGTGATCACACTACACCCCAAGTGATCGCACTACAATGAGTGATTGCACTACAGCCCAAGTGATCGCACTACAATGAGTGATCGCACTACAATGAGTGATCGCACTACACTCCGAGTGATCGCACTACACCCCGAAGGCTCGCACTACACCTCGAGGGATCGCATGAGACCCTGAGGGATCGCATGAGACCCTGAGGGATCACACGAGACCCCAAGCGATCGCCTAGCTTCACCGTAGTGGAGGAGTGTGGGGCTGCTGAGCTTGGAGATTACAGATTCTGAGCTACCACGTCTGTTCTAAGTCTAGAACATGGGGGAGTAGTCCCTGGGTGGATTCCAGGAAAAAAATTACATTTTTACTTTCACTAACCTTTAACTGAGATTTAAAATTTCCTTCAATCATTTTTTAATATTTTAGTAACTGTATTTCAATATAATGGTTTTTTTCCGTAATCCGATGTATTTCATGGTACGTATTTGAGGGAGGGTCTCCATCGGTCAGGGTCAGCCATGGATGTTGTGTCCCAGCTGTCTAGATACACAAGACTGGGCAGTACGATATGGAGAGCAAGCTGTTTCCCACGTAGCGAGCTCCCCCTCTCCAAAGGAATGGCAGAGACCGATACAGTTTGGTACCAGCAGTGTCGTAAGAGTTGCCAGTCAGCACTGAACTCCACGTAGGACTGACTCCAGCTCCGGATTTTTCCCTCGGGGTTTACTCCCGAAGCCTTCCCTATAAGTGGGTATAGCCATAAGGTAGCAGAGGTCTGAGATCTGTGTTTTCCTTCTCCTAGATGAGCTGCCAACCATGGCTGATATGCCCTATCTGCCTGAATATATTAAGTATACATTTAAATACTGTACATTATTCTGAGAAGGGTCCACAGACTTCACCGGGCTGCCAAAAGGGTCTATGGCATAAAGAAAGGTCAAGAAGGACGGTCTGGTCCTTTCAGCCAATTGAATGGTAGCGTGGATGAGATCAAGCTAGTTAACCCCACTGTTTCATGCCGCCTCATATTGGATATCTTGACCCTGGGCAATACCAGCTGTTTTCTCTCTCTCGGCCTCTCATAAACTTAAAAACTTTTATCAGGTCTCTTCTTGGTCTCTAATGAAGCAAAGAAAACCGTACTAATTTCTCCCTCTGATCCAGGCAGCATCCTCACAAACTTTCCCATACATTCCCCAGAAGCTCCACATCCTTCCTATGATGGCAATCAGAATTCAATGCAGCCTAACCAGAGAGATAGACAGATATTTCACTGATCCCAAAGGAAATTAGTGTCACAGTAGCATTACAAGTGCACAGATATACAAATGAACAAATATTAGAAGAGAAGAAAGAACGAATAAAAAGTTTTTTGCCTCAAACAATCTAACAGGAAGGGCTCATCACTTCCCCAGTATAGGTTGACTCATTACTGAGCCTAATGGCCGAGGGTAAGAATGACCTCATGTAGCGCACTTTGGAGCCGCACAGTTGTCTTGATTTTATAAAGCTGCAAAATTTATTCCTGGCTCTCAACTAAAAAGGCAAGCAGGCCATATGCTTTCTTTACCACTCTTTCAACCTGTGTAGTTACTTTCAAGGATCTGTGGCCCTGGTCCCAAAGGTCACTCTGGAAATGAACACTGTTAAGGGTCCTGCAGCTAACTGTGTACTTTGTTGATATTTGATGTCCTAAAGCGGGACACCAGTTGACCAGTTTAAGCTCCATCGATCATTTCTTTGCCCATATTTACAACTGATCGCTACTTTATATTGGTTGATACTTTCTACTGGTTAATACTTTACATTGGTTTCCTTCAGTCGTTCAGTGTTTTCTTTCTTGTGGCCGATTGGCGAGTGGGTGATCTGTTAATTTTTTGTGTTTCGGGGGGGGGATTGGGGGTTTTGATGTTACCGTCATTGTACATTTTCTGTGGGTGAGGGGGTCGGGGATTGTTACTGGTGCTGTTGTCTTCTGCAAGTGAGGGGGTCAGGGATTGTTACTGTTGCAGGTTTTTTCTGTGGAGGAGGGAGTAGAGGATTTTGGGGTCTGCGAGTTTTGTTTCTTTTTTATGCTGGGGGGAGTGGAGTTGATGTATTTTCTTTCATCACATTCCCAGGGTATTTTTGTGTTGCCTGGAGAAGACAAGTATCAGAGTTGTACTGTACGTTCAAACTTTGACAATAAAATGAACCTTGAACGGCATCTTTGGCAATCTTCTACACTATCCACAACAACCCACTTTTGTGTCTCCTACAAACTTGTTAACTTGCCCATCCTTCAGGATTTGGCCAGCTCAGGCAGTCACTTGCCCAGCAATTTTGATGATTAACAATGAAGTCTCCTATCCAGTGTACATTCTATGCCTTTACTTCTTTCACAGCACCTTCCAAATGTTGTTTAACCAGGAGGTGAACTAATTCACTCACTGATGGAAGGAGGCAGATGGTAATGAGCAGAACGCTTCATTGCCCTTGGTTGACCTGATGTCAATGGATTTAATATTTTTCACGACAACAGAGGAGACCAATAAGATGATGGTGTACTCAGATGCAGGGGCCTCTCCGGTACAATCAAAGTTGTGTTTATTCATTTTATATGTCTTTTTTTTAAACCACAAGTCACTGCTGGATACTAAGAACATTCAGTACCACAGGACTATCCCATTGATGAATTGTTCGATAGCAACTGAGCCGGACTTACAGTGTGCCACTGTTGTGTTGTCACCTGGACTTGTGTACTGATGGACAGTGCACAATCCAAAACAAAAAGGTGCCAATGATTGCCTTGGATGGTGTAGGAAAAGGCTTCTGTGGGAATGGTGAGGATGAGGCCTATGCTGTGTGGGGAAAGGCTTCTGTGGGAGTGGTGAGGACGAGGCCTATGCTGTGTGGGGAAAGGCTTCTGTGGGAGTGGTGAGGATGAGGCCTATGCTGTGTGGGGAAAGGCTTCTGTGGGAGTGGTGAGGACGAGGCCTATGCTGTGTGGGGAAAGGCTTCTGTGGGAGTGGTGAGGATGAGGCCTATGCTGTGTGGGGAAAGGCTCCTGTGGGAGTGGTGAGGATGAGGCCTATGCTGTGTGGGGAAAGGCTTCTGTGGGAGTGGTGAGGATGAGGCCTACGCTGTGTGGGGAAAGGCTTCTGTAGGAGTGGCGAGGTCTAGGCCGAGGCTGCGGAGTCACCAGTGGTGGAGATGCTGAGGTGGTGTACCTCTGAGGGAGTGCTGGAATCTGTCCTGGTTTTAGGGGGGGTGGGGATGGGGGTTGCCCCTTCCATTGTTGCTGCCCTCCTGTGCATGCTCAATGCTGCCCTCCCGTGATCATTTGTTGAAGAACAAGCTAGACACTCAGGGACTTGGCCTATATATTTGTCTTCTTGTTTCTTGTTGTTCTGAAATCATAACCATATTTGATATTTGTGCTACGTGCAGTGTGCTGTGTACTGTGGGTAATTTGGCCCCAGAGGATCATGGTTTCATTGGCCATATTCATGTATGGTTGAACAATAATTAAACTTGAATGTCAGCCATACAAGGCGTTACCAGCCCACTGGTCCCGCTCTCTCACTTATTTCCTATTGTCTGTCTCCTGCCCATTAGCTGCCAACTCCCCCGCCCCCACAACACCCACCGATTCCCCTGCCAGCCACCCACATCGTCAGCAAGCTAACGTGGCCATCTAAATGGGACGTGGGTCCCAAACCAGTGCTGGGGACACAGTTATTGCTTCCTACCGTGATGCCCTTCTGGCACATCTGTCACTTTGGACTCAGAGTAAAACTACACCAGCAACTGGTGGCCCTGGCCCCACAAATTATCCTTCCACCCACACACTGAATTCACTTCTGTAAGTATGAATTTAATAATTTTGAAGCAAGTCAGGGAACTGGGTCCCTTAAGATTGGGATTTGCTATTCAAACATAGGTGTCCTGATGCAACCAGCAAAAAATAACTTCCAAGACTATTTGGCAACTTTATATTTTTTTTCAACCAAGTAATTTTGAATTTGACACAAACAAATACAAGAGATTCTGGGACCTCTGTAAAAGCTGAAGGAACTCGGAGCCAATAAAGAACAATAAACAGCCCATATTTCAGCCCGACCTTTTATCACCCTGGGTTCCAGGCTAGAGTTATAAGGGCGATGTAATTGTAGGCCGAATAGCAACAACGTGATTGAGTCCAATCGCCCGGTTTGACTTTCTGTTAACAGAGAATTACAATGTAAAGCATTTTTATTCAAAGTGATAAAGGAGATGACAGACTCCAGAAAGCACGGAGTCTGCTGTCAACACCCGCCCCGTGATGTGGAAACCTTGAAGAGATTACCTGCCAATCTGGTTGTTGAACCATGGAAATCTGCGATCAGCAGGTTATTCGGAGAGTTACTGCACAACTTCCGACTTGTCCGGACTCTCACCACAGTCTCCTGGGCCGGACTAGCGGCTCAGCTTGTGGACAGGACGTCCCAGTTTAGAACGGCAAGTACCCGGTCGTATCCCGGCTTCCAGCAGGCGCCAGAGCCCTCCTCGCCTACCGGACCAAGGACGGACAGACCGGTTCATGATCACACGCAATCCCCGAGGCGCCGGCTGCAAATGGGGCGGGCTGACTGGAACGTAGTCCAACCCACCGGACCCGGGCCGGGGTCCCGCACGTCCCGTCCCGACCCGACCCACAGAACAGACCCGGACCGGGGTCCCACACGTCCCGTCCCGGCCCGACCCACAGAACAGACCCGGGCCGGGGTCCCGCTCGTCCAGTCCCGACCCGACCCACAGAACAGACCCGGGCCGGGGTCCCGCTCGTCCCGTCCCGACCCGACCCACAGAACAGACCCGGGCCGGGGTCCCGCTCGTCCCGTCCCGACCCGACCCACAGAACAGACCCGGGCCGGGGTCCCACTTGACCCGTCCCGACCCACAGAACAGACCCGGGCCGGGGTCCCGCTCGCCCCGTCCCGACCCGACCCACAGAACAGACCCGGGCCGGGGTCCCGCTCGTCCCGTCCCGACCCGACCCACAGAACAGACCCGGGCCGGGGTCCCGCTCGTCCCGTCCCGACCCGACTCACAGAACAGACCCGGGCCGGGGTCCCGCTCGTCCCGTCCCGACCCGACCCACAGAACAGACCCGGGCCGGGATCCCACTTGACCCGTCCCGACCCACAGAACAGACCCGGGCCGGGGTCCCGCTCGCCCCGTCCCGACCCGACCCACAGAACAGACCCGGGCCGGGGTCCCACACGTCCCGTCCCGGCCCGACCCACAGAACAGACCCGGGCCGGGGTCCCGCTCGTCCAGTCCCGACCCGACCCACAGAACAGACCCGGGCCGGGGTCCCGCTCGCCCCGTCCCGACTCACAGAACAGACCCGGGCCGGGGTCCCGCTCGTCCCGTCCCGACCCACAGAACAGACCCGGGACGGTGTCCCGCTCGACCCGTCCCGACCCGACACACAGAACAGACCCGGGCCGGGGTCCCACTTGACCCGGCCCGACACACAGAACAGACCCGGGCCGGGGTCCCGCTCGTCCCGTCCCGACCCACAGATCAGACCCGGGCCGGGGTACTGCTCGCCCCGTCCCGACCCGACTCACAGAACAGACCCGGGCCGGGGTCCCGCTCGCCCCGTCCCGACCCACAGAACAGACCTGGGCCGGGGTCCCACTTGACCCGTCCCGACCCGACTCACAGAATAGACCCAGGCCGGGGTCCCACTTGACCCGTCCCGACCCGACTCACAGAACAGACATGGGCCGGGGTCCCGCTCGCCCCGTCCCGACCCACAGACCAGACCCGGGCCGGGGTCCCGCTTGACCCGTCCTGACCAGACTCACAGAACAGACCCGGGCCGGGGTCCCACTTGACCCGTCCCGACCCGACTCACAGAACAGACCCGGGCCGGGGTCCCGCTCGCCCCGTCCCGACCCACAGAACAGACCCGGGCCGGGGTCCCGCTTGACCAGTCCCGACCCACAGAACAGACCCGGGCCGGGGTCCCGCACGTCCCGTCCCGACCCACAGAACAGACACAGGCCGGTGTCCCGCTCGTCCCGTCCCGACCCACAGAACAGACCCGGGCCGGGGTCCCGCACGTCCCGACCCGACCCACAGAACAGACCCGGGCCGGGGTCCCGCTCGCCCCGTCCCAACCCACAGAACAGACCCGGGCCGGGGTCCCGCTCGCCCCGTCCCGACCCACAGAACAGACCCGGGCCGGGGTCCCGCTCGTCCCATCCCGACCCGACCCACAGAACAGACCCGGGCCGGGGTCCCGCTCGTCCCGTCCCGAACCGACCCACAGAACAGACCCGGGCCGGGGTCCCGCTCGTCCCATCCCGACCCGACCCACAGAACAGACCCGGGCCGGGGTCACGCTCGTCCCGTCCCGACCCACAGATCAGACCTGGGCCGGGGTCCCGCTCGCCCCGTCCCGACCCGACCCACAGATCAGACCTGGGCCGGGGTCCCGCTCGTCCCGTCCCGACCCACAGAACAGACCCGGGTCGGGGTCCCGCTCGTCCCATCCCGACCCGACCCACAGAACAGACCCGGGCCGGGGTCCCGCTTGACCCGTCCCGACCCACAGAACAGACCCGGGCCGGGGTCCCACTCGTCCCGTCCCGACCCGACTCACAGAACAGACCCAGGCCGGGGTCCCGCTCGCCCAGTCCCGACCCACAGAACAGACCCGGGCCGGGGTCCCGCTCGTCCCATCCCGACCCGACCCACAGAACAGACCCGGGCCGGGGTCCCGCTCGTCCCGTCCCGACCCGACCCACAGAACAGACCCGGGCCGGGGTCCCGCTCGTCCCATCCCGACCCGACACACAGAACAGACCCGGGCCGGGGTCCCGCTCGTCCCGTCCCGACCCACAGATCAGACCTGGGCCGGGGTCCCGCTCGCCCCGTCCCGACCCGACCCACAGATCAGACCTGGGCCGGGGTCCCGCTCGTCCCGTCCCGACCCACAGAACAGACCCAGGCCGGGGTCCCGCTCGTCCCGTCCTGACCCACAGAACAGACCCGGGCCGGGGTCCTGCTCGTCCCGTCCCGACCCACAGAACAGACCCGGGCCGGGGTCCAGCTCGTCCCGACCCGACCCACAGAACAGACCCGGGCCGGGATCCCGCTCGCCCCGTCCCGACCCACAGAACAGACCCGGGCCGGGGACCCGCTTGACCCGTCCCGACCCGACTCACAGAACAGACCCTGGCCGGGGTCCCGCTCGCCCCGTCCCGACCCACAGAACAGACCCGGGCCGGGGACCCGCTTGACCCGTCCCGACCCACAGAACAGACCCGGGCCGGGGTCCCGCTCGTCCCGTCCCGACCCGACCCACAGAACAGACCCGGGCCGGGGTCCCGCTCGTCCCGTCCAGACCCACAGAACAGACCTGGGCCGGGGTCCCGCTCGTCCCGTCCAGACCCACAGAACAGACCCGGGCCGGGGACCCGCTTGACCCGTCCCGACCCACAGAACAGACCCGGGCCGGGGTCCCGCTCGTCCCGTCCCGACCCGACCCACAGAACAAACCCGGGCCGGGGTCCCGCTCGTCCCGTCCCGACCCGACACACAGAACAGACCCGGGCCGGGGTCCCGCTTGACCCGTCCCGACCCGACTCACAGAACAGACCCGGGCCGTGGTCCCACTTGACCCGTCCCGACCTGACTCACAGAACAGACCCGGGCCGGGGTCCCTCTTGACTCGTCCCGACCCGACCCACAGAACAGACCCGGGCCGGGGTCCCGCTTCGCCCCGTCCCGACACACAGAACAGACCCGGGCCGGGGTCCCGCTCGTCCCGTCCAGACCCACAGAACAGACCCGGGCCGGGGTCCCGCTCGTCCCGTCCCGACCCGACCCACAGAACAGACCCGGGCCGGGGTCCCGCTCGCCCCGTCCCGACCCGCAGAACAGACCCGGGCAGGGGTCCCACTCGTCCCGTCCCGACCCACAGAACAGACCCGGGCCGGGGTCCCGCTCGTCCCGTCCTGACCCACAGATCAGACCCGGGCCGGGGTCCCGCTTCGCCCCGTCCCGACACACAGAACAGACCCGGGCCGGGGTCCCGCTCGTCCCGTCCCGACCCACAGAACAGACCCGGGCCGGGGTCCCGCTCGCCCCGTCCCGACCCACAGAACAGACCCGGGCCGGGGTCCCGCTCGCCCCGTCCCGACTCACAGAACAGACCCGGGCCGGGGTCCCGCTCGTCCCGTCCAGACCCACAGAACAGACCTGGGCCGGGGTCCCGCTCGTCCCGTCCCGACCCACAGAACAGACCCGGGCCGGTGTCCCGCTCGACCCGTCCCGACCCGACACACAGAACAGACCCGGGCCGGGGTCCCACTTGACCCGGCCCGACCCATAGAACAGACCCGGGCCGGGGTCCCGCTCGTCCCGTCCCGACCCACAGATCAGACCCGGGCCGGGGTACTGCTCGCCCCGTCCCGACCCGACTCACAGAACAGACCCGGGCCGGGGTCCCGCTCGTCCCGTCCTGACCCACAGATCAGACCCGGGCCGGGGTCCCGCTTCGCCCCGTCCCGACACACAGAACAGACCCGGGCCGGGGTCCCGCTCGTCCCGTCCCGACCCACAGAACAGACCCGGGCCGGGTTCCCGCTCGCCCCGTCCCGACCCACAGAACAGACCCGGGCCGGTGTCCCGCTCGTCCCGTCCCGACTCACAGAACAGACCCGGGCCGGGGTCCCGCTCGTCCCGTCCCGACCCACAGAACAGACCCGGGCCGGTGTCCCGCTCGACCCGTCCCGACCCGACACACAGAACAGACCCGGGCCGGGGTCCCACTTGACCCGGCCCGACCCACAGAACAGACCCGGGCCGGGGTCCCGCTCGTCCCGTCCCGACCCACAGATCAGACCCGGGCCGGGGTACTGCTCGCCCCGTCCCGACCCGACTCACAGAACAGACCCGGGCCGAGGTCCCGCTCGCCCCGTCCCGACCCACAGAACAGACCTGGGCCGGGGTCCCACTTGACCCGTCCCGACCCGACTCACAGAATAGACCCAGGCCGGTGTCCCACTTGACCCGTCCCGACCCGACTCACAGAACAGACACGGGCCGGGGTCCCGCTCGCCCCGTCCCGACCCACAGACCAGACCCGGGCCGGGGTCCCGCTTGACCCGTCACGACCCGACTCACAGAACAGACCCGGGCCGGGGTCCCGCTTGACCCGTCCCGACCAGACTCACAGAACAGACCCGGGCCGGGGTCCCACTTGACCCGTCCCGACCCGACTCACAGAACAGACCCGGGCCGGGGTCCCGCTCGCCCCGTCCCGACCCACAGAACAGACCCGGGCCGGGGTCCCGCTTGACCAGTCCCGACCCACAGAACAGACCCGGGCCGGGGTCCCGCACGCCCCGTCCCGACCCACAGAACAGACACAGGCCGGTGTCCCGCTCGTCCCGTCCCGACCCACAGAACAGACCCGGGCCGGGGTCCCGCTCGCCCCGTCCCGACCCACAGAACAGACCCGGGCCGGGGTCCCGCTCGTACCATCCCGACCCGACCCACAGAACAGACCCGGGCCGGGGTCCCGCTCGTCCCGTCCCGAACCGACCCACAGAACAGACCCGGGCCGGGGTCCCGCTCGTCCCATCCCGACCCGACCCACAGAACAGACCCAGGCCGGGGTCCCGCTCGTCCCGTCCCGACCCACAGATCAGACCTGGGCCGGGGTCCCGCTCGCCCCATCCCGACCCGACCCACAGATCAGACCTGGGCCGGGGTCCCGCTCGTCCCGTCCCGACCCACAGAACAGACCTGGGTCGGGGTCCCGCTCGTCCCATCCCGACCCGACCCACAGAACAGACCCGGGCCGGGGTCCCGCTTGACCCGTCCCGACCCGACTCACAGAACAGACCCGGGCCGGGGTTCCACTTGACCCGTCCGGACCCGACTCACAGAACAGACCCTGGCCGGGGTCCCGCTCGCCCCGTCCCGACCCACAGAACAGACCCGGGCCGGGGACCCGCTTGACCCGTCCCGACCCACAGAACAGACCCGGGCCGGGGTCCCGCTCGTCCCGTCCCGACCCGACCCACAGAACAGACCCGGGCCGGGGTCCCGCTCGTCCCGTCCAGACCCACAGAACAGACCTGGGCCGGGGTCCCGCTCGTCCCGTCCAGACCCACAGAACAGACCCGGGCCGGGGACCCGCTTGACCCGTCCCGACCCACAGAACAGACCCGGGCCGGGGTCCCGCTCGTCCCGTCCCGACCCGACCCACAGAACAAACCCGGGCCGGGGTCCCGCTCGTCCCGTCCCGACCCGACACACAGAACAGACCCGGGCCGGGGTCCCGCTTGACCCGTCCCGACCCGACTCACAGAACAGACCCGGGCCGTGGTCCCACTTGACCCGTCCCGACCTGACTCACAGAACAGACCCGGGCCGGGGTCCCTCTTGACTCGTCCCGACCCGACCCACAGAACAGACCCGGGCCGGGGTCCCGCTTCGCCCCGTCCCGACACACAGAACAGACCCGGGCCGGGGTCCCGCTCGTCCCGTCCAGACCCACAGAACAGACCTGGGCCGGGGTCCCGCTCGTCCCGTCCAGACCCACAGAACAGACCCGGGCCGGGGTCCAGCTCGCCCCGTCCCGACCCACAGAACAGACCCGGGCCGGGGTCCCGCTCGTCCAGTCCCGACCCGACCCACAGAACAGACCCGGGCCGGGGTCCCGCTCGTCCCGTCCCGACCTGACCCACAGAACAGACACGGGCCGGGGTCCCGCTCGTCCCGTCCCGACCCACAGAACAGACCCGGGCCGGGGTCCCGCTCGTCCCGTCCCGACCCGACCCACAGAACAGACCCGGGCCGGGGTCCCGCTCGCCCCGTCCCGACCCGCAGAACAGACCCGGGCAGGGGTCCCACTCGTCCCGTCCCGACCCACAGAACAGACCCGGGCCGGGGTCCCGCTCGTCCCGTCCCGACCCACAGAACAGACCCGGGCCGGTGTCCCGCTCGACCCGTCCCGACCCGACACACAGAACAGACCCGGGCCGGGGTCCCACTTGACCCGGCCCGACCCATAGAACAGACCCGGGCCGGGGTCCCGCTCGTCCCGTCCCGACCCACAGATCAGACCCGGGCCGGGGTACTGCTCGCCCCGTCCCGACCCGACTCACAGAACAGACCCGGGCCGGGGTCCCGCTCGTCCCGTCCTGACCCACAGATCAGACCCGGGCCGGGGTCCCGCTTCGCCCCGTCCCGACACACAGAACAGACCCGGGCCGGGGTCCCGCTCGTCCCGTCCCGACCCACAGAACAGACCCGGGCCGGGTTCCCGCTCGCCCCGTCCCGACCCACAGAACAGACCCGGGCCGGTGTCCCGCTCGTCCCGTCCCGACTCACAGAACAGACCCGGGCCGGGGTCCCGCTCGTCCCGTCCCGACCCACAGAACAGACCCGGGCCGGTGTCCCGCTCGACCCGTCCCGACCCGACACACAGAACAGACCCGGGCCGGGGTCCCACTTGACCCGGCCCGACCCACAGAACAGACCCGGGCCGGGGTCCCGCTCGTCCCGTCCCGACCCACAGATCAGACCCGGGCCGGGGTACTGCTCGCCCCGTCCCGACCCGACTCACAGAACAGACCCGGGCCGAGGTCCCGCTCGCCCCGTCCCGACCCACAGAACAGACCTGGGCCGGGGTCCCACTTGACCCGTCCCGACCCGACTCACAGAATAGACCCAGGCCGGTGTCCCACTTGACCCGTCCCGACCCGACTCACAGAACAGACACGGGCCGGGGTCCCGCTCGCCCCGTCCCGACCCACAGACCAGACCCGGGCCGGGGTCCCGCTTGACCCGTCACGACCCGACTCACAGAACAGACCCGGGCCGGGGTCCCGCTTGACCCGTCCCGACCAGACTCACAGAACAGACCCGGGCCGGGGTCCCACTTGACCCGCCCCGACCCGACTCACAGAACAGACCCGGGCCGGGGTCCCGCTCGCCCCGTCCCGACCCACAGAACAGACCCGGGCCGGGGTCCCGCTTGACCAGTCCCGACCCACAGAACAGACCCGGGCCGGGGTCCCGCACGCCCCGTCCCGACCCACAGAACAGACACAGGCCGGTGTCCCGCTCGTCCCGTCCCGACCCACAGAACAGACCCGGGCCGGGGTCCCGCTCGCCCCGTCCCGACCCACAGAACAGACCCGGGCCGGGGTCCCGCTCGTACCATCCCGACCCGACCCACAGAACAGACCCGGGCCGGGGTCCCGCTCGTCCCGTCCCGAACCGACCCACAGAACAGACCCGGGCCGGGGTCCCGCTCGTCCCATCCCGACCCGACCCACAGAACAGACCCAGGCCGGGGTCCCGCTCGTCCCGTCCCGACCCACAGATCAGACCTGGGCCGGGGTCCCGCTCGCCCCATCCCGACCCGACCCACAGATCAGACCTGGGCCGGGGTCCCGCTCGTCCCGTCCCGACCCACAGAACAGACCTGGGTCGGGGTCCCGCTCGTCCCATCCCGACCCGACCCACAGAACAGACCCGGGCCGGGGTCCCGCTTGACCCGTCCCGACCCACAGAATAGACCCGGGCCGGGGTCCCGCTCGTCCCGTCCCGACCCGACTCACAGAACAGACACAGGCCGGGGTCCCGCTCGCCCCGTCCCGACCCACAGAACAGACCCGGGCCGGGGTCCCGCTCGTCCCATCCCGACCCGACCCACAGAACAGACCCGGGCCGGGGTCCCGCTCGTCCCGTCCCGACCCGACCCACAGAACAGACCCGGGCCGGGGTCCCGCTCGTCCCATCCCGACCCGACACACAGAACAGACCCGGGCCGGGGTCCCGCTCGTCCCGTCCCGACCCACAGATCAGACCTGGGCCGGGGTCCCGCTCGCCCCGTCCTGACCCGACCCACAGATCAGACCTGGGCCGGGGTCCCGCTCGTCCCGTCCCGACCCACAGAACAGACCCAGGCCGGGGTCCCGCTCGTCCCGTCCTGACCCACAGAACAGACTCGGGCCGGGGTCCCGCTCGTCCCGTCCCGACCCACAGAACAGACCCGGGCCGGGGTCCAGCTCGTCCCGTCCCGACCCACAGATCAGACCTGGGCCGGGGTCCCGCTCGCCCCGTCCCGACACGACCCACAGATCAGACCCGGGCCGGGGTCCCGCTCGTCCCGTCCCGTCCCGACCCACAGAGCAGACCCAGGCCAGGGTCCCACTTGACCCGTCCCGACCCGATTCACAGAACAGACCCGGGCCGGGGTTCCACTTGACCCGTCCGGACCCGACTCACAGAACAGACCCTGGCCGGGGTCCCGCTCGCCCCGTCCCGACCCACAGAACAGACCCGGGCCGGGGACCAGCTTGACCCGTCCCGACCCACAGAACAGACCCGGGCCGGGGTCCCGCTCGTCCCGTCCCGACCCGACCCACAGAACAGACCCGGGCCGGGGTCTCTCTCGTCCCGTCCCGACCCGACCCACAGAACAGACCCGGACCGGGGTCCCGCTCGTCCCGTCCCGACCCACAGATCAGACCTGGGCCGGGGTCCCGCTCGCCCCGTCCCGACCCGACCCACAGATCAGACCCGGGCCGGGGTCCCGCTCGACCCGTCCCGTCCCTACCCACAGAACAGACCCGGGCCGGGGTCCCGCTCGTCCCGTCCCGACCCACAGAACAGTCCCGGGCCGGGGTCCCACTTGACCCGTCCGGACCCGACTCACAGAACAGACCCTGGCCGGGGTCCAGCTCGCCCCGTCCCGACCCACAGAACAGACCCGGGCCGGGGACCCGCTTGACCCGTCCCGACCCACAGAACAGACCCGGGCCGGGGTCCCGCTCGTCCCGTCCCGACCCGACCCACAGAACAGACCCGGGCCGGGGTCCCGCTCGTCCCGTCCCGACCCGACTCACAGAACAGACCCGGGACGGGGTCCCGCTTGACCCGTCCCGACCCGACTCACAGAACAGACCCGGGCCGTGGTCCCACTTGACCCGTCCCGACCTGACTCACAGAACAGACCCGGGCCGGGGTCCCTCTTGACTCGTCCCGACCCGACCCACAGAACAGACCCGGGCCGGGGTCCCACTCGTCCCGTCCCGACCCGACCCACAGAACAGACCCGGGCCGGGGTCCCGCTCGTCCCGCCCGACCCGACCCACAGAACAGACCCGGGCCGGGGTCCCGCTCGTCCCGTCCCGACCCACAGATCAGACCTGGGCCGGGGTCCCGCTCGCCCCGTCCCGACCCGACCCACAGATCAGACCCGGGCCGGGGTCCCGCTCTCCCCGTCCCGACCCACAGAACAGACCCGGGCCGGGGTCCCGCTCGTCCCGTCCAGACCCACAGAACTGACCCGGGCCGGGGTCCCACTTGACCCGTCCCGACCCACAGAATAGACCCGGGCCGGGGTCCCGCTCGTCCCGTCCCGACCTGACCCACAGAACAGACACGGGTCGGGGTCCCGCTCGTCCCGTCCCGACCCACAGAACAGACCCGGGCCGGGGTCCCGCTCGTCCCGTCCCGTCCCGACCCACAGAACAGACCCGGGCCGGTGTCCCGCTCGACCCGTCCCGACCCGACACACAGAACAGACCCGGGCCGGGGTCCCACTTGACCCGGCCCGACCCACAGAACAGACCCGGGCCGGGGTCCCGCTCGTCCCGTCCCGACCCACAGATCAGACCCGGGCCGGGGTACTGCTCGCCCCGTCCCGACCCGACTCACAGAACAGACCCGGGCCGGGGTCCCGCTCGTCCCGTCCTGACCCACAGATCAGACCCGGGCCGGGGTCCCGCTCGTCCCGCCCGACCCGACCCACAGAACAGACCCGGGCCGGGGTCCCGCTCGTCCCGTCCCGACCCACAGATCAGACCTGGGCCGGGGTCCCGCTCGCCCCGTCCCGACCCGACCCACAGATCAGACCCGGGCCGGGGTCCCGCTCTCCCCGTCCCGACCCACAGAACAGACCCGGGCCGGGGTCCCGCTCGTCCCGTCCAGACCCACAGAACTGACCCGGGCCGGGGTCCCACTTGACCCGTCCCGACCCACAGAATAGACCCGGGCCGGGGTCCCGCTCGTCCCGTCCCGACCTGACCCACAGAACAGACACGGGTCGGGGTCCCGCTCGTCCCGTCCCGACCCACAGAACAGACCCGGGCCGTGGTCCCACTTGACCCGTCCCGACCTGACTCACAGAACAGACCCGGGCCGGGGTCCCTCTTGACTCGTCCCGACCCGACCCACAGAACAGACCCGGGCCGGGGTCCCACTCGTCCCGTCCCGACCCGACCCACAGAACAGACCCGGGCCGGGGTCCCGCTCGTCCCGCCCGACCCGACCCACAGAACAGACCCGGGCCGGGGTCCCGCTCGTCCCGTCCCGACCCACAGATCAGACCTGGGCCGGGGTCCCACTTGACCCGTCCCGACCCACAGAATAGACCCGGGCCGGGGTCCCGCTCGTCCCGTCCCGACCTGACCCACAGAACAGACACGGGTCGGGGTCCCGCTCGTCCCGTCCCGACCCACAGAACAGACCCGGGCCGGGGTCCCGCTCGCCCCGTCCCGACCCACAGAACAGACCCGGGCCGGGGACCAGCTTGACCCGTCCCGACCCACAGAACAGACCCGGGCCGGGGTCCCGCTCGTCCCGTCCCGACCCGACCCACAGAACAGACCCGGGCCGGGGTCTCTCTCGTCCCGTCCCGACCCGACCCACAGAACAGACCCGGACCGGGGTCCCGCTCGTCCCGTCCCGACCCACAGATCAGACCTGGGCCGGGGTCCCGCTCGCCCCGTCCCGACCCGACCCACAGATCAGACCCGGGCCGGGGTCCCGCTCGACCCGTCCCGTCCCTACCCACAGAACAGACCCGGGCCGGGGTCCCGCTCGTCCCGTCCCGACCCACAGAACAGTCCCGGGCCGGGGTCCCACTTGACCCGTCCGGACCCGACTCACAGAACAGACCCTGGCCGGGGTCCAGCTCGCCCCGTCCCGACCCACAGAACAGACCCGGGCCGGGGACCCGCTTGACCCGTCCCGACCCACAGAACAGACCCGGGCCGGGGTCCCGCTCGTCCCGTCCCGACCCGACCCACAGAACAGACCCGGGCCGGGGTCCCGCTCGTCCCGTCCCGACCCGACTCACAGAACAGACCCGGGACGGGGTCCCGCTTGACCCGTCCCGACCCGACTCACAGAACAGACCCGGGCCGTGGTCCCACTTGACCCGTCCCGACCTGACTCACAGAACAGACCCGGGCCGGGGTCCCTCTTGACTCGTCCCGACCCGACCCACAGAACAGACCCGGGCCGGGGTCCCGCTCGTCCCGTCCCGACCTGACCCACAGAACAGACACGGGTCGGGGTCCCGCTCGTCCCG